>NW_027288170.1:0-133614 GCF_047511675.1 Marmota flaviventris | reverse complement strand
CAAAGGATTAGATGGTAAGTGATTATCAAATGAAACATTAGATTTACACATGATTATTGCCCAAGTATTTAACTCATTAGCTAACTCATCAATTTGATCTATAGTATATGGAGTAATAATTTTATTGGGAGAAATCCCAAACACTCCCTTGGCTGCTTTTATTCCTTTGAGTATTAATTGTCCTACAGCCTCAGGATACCTAATAAGAATAGTGTTAGGAGAATAAGATAAATGTATCCATAATAATGGACCTTCTTGCCAGAATACTCCTGTAGGAATATTTTTTGTTGGCAGTACAATAAATAATAAAGGCAAAGTTATATCAATTCTATCCAAATGCATATTTTCCATATATGTTTCAATGATTTTTAATGCCTTTCTTGCTTCAGGAGTCAACATGCGGGGTGAATTTGGATCTGATGGACCTTTTAGAATATCAAATAAAGGTCCCAACTCTCCTGTTGGTATGCCTAGATAAGGCCTTATCCAACTTATGTCTCCTAATAACTTTTGAAAGTCGTTAAGTGATTTGAGTTGATCTACTCGTATTTGAATTTTGGGTGGACGGACCATGGTTGAGGATAATAAAACCCCTAAATAATTAATTGGAAGATTTAATTGTACTTTATCTATTGCTATCTCTAGATTATAATTTTTTAATAAATTTGTAAGTGTGGCATAACATTCTAGCAATGTGTTTTTATCTTTATGTGCCAATAACACATCATCCATATAGTGAAATATTTGTAGTTCAGGATTTTGATTTCTAAGTGGCTGGATTGCTTTGTTAACATAAATTTGACACATAGTTGGGCTGTTAGCCATTCCTTGAGGGAGTACTTTCCATTCATATCTCTGATCAGGACCTTCATGATTTAGTGCAGGGATAGTAAATGCAAACTATGGACTATCCTCGGGATGAATTGGAATTGAAAAAAAAAAAAAAACAATCTTTAATATCTATAGCTAAAACATATCAGGTTTTTGGTAAAGCAGACAATTGGGGAATCCCTGATTGAGCAGGTCCCATAATAACCATCTCATTATTAATGGCTCTTAAATCTTGTAATAATCTCCCTTTACCAGATTTCTTTTTAATGACAAAAATGGGAGTATTATGGGGGAGATACGGAAGGTTGTATATGTCCCTCCGCTAATTGTTGTTTGACCAGGTCATGGGCTATTTGTATCTTTTCTTTAGTCAGGGGCCACTGAGGAACCCACACTGGTCTTTCTGATTTCCAAGTCATTTTGATTGTCTCAGTGGCCCTTTCTGAAAACCCAATCCATGTCTATTTGTTTTTTGATCTATTTGAATTGGTGCTGTCATACCTTGTTCTTGTTCTCTTAATCTTTCTTCTTTCCTAAAGCCTTGTCTAGCCCTAGTAGTGGGAGCATTAGGATTGATGTTATTTGTTAATGTCAAACCTAATTGATCTAGGACATTTCGTCCCCATGAATTTATAGGAAGGTGATCCAATACGTAGGTCTGTATATTTCCTTCACATCCTTCAGGATCCTTCCAATCTAATACCATTGCACTTCTATGGGGATTAGTTGTCACTCCTAGGCCTCGAAGCGTTTGAGTGGCTTGTTGTAATGGCCAATGTTTCGGCCATTCTTGATGAGATATGATGCTAAGGTCTGCACCTGTATCAAGTAGCCCATTAAAGTCATGTCCTTGAATATTTAGTTTTAGCATTGGGCGAGAATCTAGATTTAAAGACAGCATAGCCCAATCTACACCTGTGGAGACTAATCCCCTGGAACCTCTTTCTACAGTACGACTGGAAAATTTATCATGTAGGCTGGGTATTATTAATAACTGTGCTATTCTATCTCCTGGTGAAATTACTGATATACCTCTTGGAGAACTGGCTATAATTTTTATTTCACCTTCATAATCAGGATCAATTACCCCAGGACTTATCATAAGTCCTTTTAGTGTTGAAGAACTGCGTCCCAATAATAAGCCTACTGTTCCTTGGGGAAGAGGTCCTTTTACTCCTGTGGGAATGATTTGAACTCCCATCTCTGGAGTTAGTACTGCTCTGGCAGAGGCGCAGATGTCCAACCTTGCACTCCCTGTAGTTTGTCTGATGAGGGATTTAATGGATAATGCGTCCTGGGCACTACCTTGATGGTGTTGCTGGGTTCCTCCATTGCCCTGTATATTTGTGGTTTTGGGCCCCGGATCATTGGGCCTTCTAGTCCATTTTTTGGCAATGGAGCCTGATGTCTTTCTCCACGATATCGTGGGTAAACACTTGGTTCTTGTCTGTTTTTTGATAACAGAATACCTTCTATGGTGGTTTGAGAACGGCATTCATTAGCCCAATGTTTCCCTCTACGGCATCGTGGGCAAATACCCGGTATTCTATTCCTTTGATACCTAGCCTTGTTAAACCCTCCTCCTATGGGGCAATTCCTTTTAAAATGTCCTGTTTGATCACAATTATAGCATGTTTTTGGCCTGGCATCTAAAGCCTGTTGTACTGCTGCTAAGACTTGCCCTTGTTCATTAATGTCTCTACATAATTTAATATATGTGTTTAAATCTTCATGTTTCCATGGTCTGATGACCTCTCTGCAACAACGATTTGCTTGGTCATAAGCCAGTTGTTTTATAAATGGCATTGCCACTTCTGTTTCTCCAAATACTCTAGATGCTGTCTGAATAAGCCTATCTACAAATTCAGCGTAAGGTTCATTAGCTCCTTGTATTACCTTAGATAATTGTCCTTGTAAATCTCCATGCCCCCTGTAAAGTTTTCCATGCCTTAATTGCATCTACAGCAATTTGTGCGTATACACCAGAATCATATTCAATTTTTTGCCGTTGACCCTCATAAGGTCCTTTTCCTAATAACATATCTAGATTTCTTTGAGGGTAACCAGCTGCTGCATTTCGCCTAGCTGTTTCCATGCAAAATTCCTCATTGGCAACCTTCCATAACAAATATTGTCCTCCATTTAGCACAGATCGACACATGTTAGCCCAATCTGCTGGCGTCATGTCTAAGTTGGTAATGGATTCGACCATGCTCACAGTGAAGGGTGCTTGTGGCCCGTAGGTTGTTACAGCCTCCTTTAATTGTTTCACTGTTTTGAAATCTAAAGCATGGTGAATTCGTTGCCCTCCTGTCTGCTCAAGTACAGGGCATGCTAATCTTTGGGGTCCTGCCTCAGGATTCCGTCCATCAACTACGGGAGTTGAGGGCCGCTCAGCTGTAGATGGAGCTGTTGGTTGAATTACGCCCTCTGGTGATAGAACGGGGTTAGAAGCAGCCTCCTGTTGTAATTCCCCGCCTGATGGTTGTTTTTCCTCTAAGCTTTCTTTCTTCAAATCTTCCTCTGTCTGACTAGCTTGAGAGACCTTCTCTTTCGCTTGACCTAACATGTTTTCTACCATAGTCTGGACCTCTAACAATTTACTTAACAGTCTTTCGGTTTGTTTTTTACTAGTTTCTAATCTACTATAAAGGTAATGCAACCCAATAAGATGGCATAAAACAAAACCGAAACAGAATGAAACAAAATCCGAACAAAGAATAGTTGTATCAATTTTCTCTTTCTCAGGGCCGAACAACTTCAAACCTTGAGCCAACCATTTTTCCCAGTTTGCCTGAGAAAATTCTAGGGATAGGCAGCTTGAAACAAAAACAAGATAAATCAAAATGAGAACACATTGTTTTTTGAAATGGTCACCCATTTTGTTGCCTTCCCTCAGGGGCGAGCAATTTTACTCACCTCCAAGCTTCAGGCATTCCCCGTACGGGCCACCAGTTGCCGCAGTCTGGCTGGGCACAAAATCACGAGCCACTCAAGCAGGAACAAACTTTATTATTTTTTGAAACTGCCACCAATGTCCGGTACGCGCCCGGGAAGATTGTCTCCACCCACGTGGCCTCCTCTCGGAACCGCAGAGAGAGCTCCTCCTCTGGAACTCCCTCCTACTGTACTTCCCCAACCAATGGGAACTCTCCAGGAGTCCTGTAGCCGGCCTAGGTGAACAGCAGGAGTCCAATATCCATATGAATGCAAATCTTAACATAATCATATCATCTAATGGCTAGCTGGCATCACCTTTCGACCAAAAATGCCATGCATCATATACTTGGCTCTTAGCACTACCCTAGACCTAACCCTAGTCCAAATTCTAGCACTAACCGCAACACTAATTCTAACCTAACACTGGCCCTGACCCTAACATAATTCTAGCTCCAAAGCTCACCCTAACACAAAACCTAATCCTAACACTAGATATAGCCATAACCCTAACCATAAAACTAGCCCTAATCAAAACCCTAGCTCTTACATTACCCATGGCCCTAACCCTAGGCCTAAACTAACGCAAAACCTAGCCCTAATCCTAGGGCTGAACATATCCCTAAGTGTAACCCTAAACCTAACCCTAGCCCTAACCCTAACCCTAATCCTCGCTTCATACCTAACCCTAGCTCAAAGCCTAACATTTCCCCTTAACATAACCCTAGCCCTATCCCAAACCCTAACCTAACACTAGCCCTAATCCTAACCTTAACCATAGCCCTAAACATAGCTCTAATTATATTCACTACCCTAACCCTACCCCTAATCCTAACCATAACCCTAGCCCTAAACCTAGATATAATTCTATACATTACCCTAACCATAATACTAACCATAATGCTCACCCTAGGCTTAACCCAAAACCTATTCCAAACCCTAAACCTATCCATTAACCTAAAACTAACCTGAACCCTAATACTAAGACTATTCATGACTCTAACCCAAATTCTAACCCTAATTCAAGCCCTAAGACTAAACCTTAACTTAAACCAAACCTTAAGCCATACACTGACCCTAATAATACACGTAGCTGTAAATAGACTGTTACTATAAATCTAACCTTTACACTGGACCTAACCATAAACATAACCCAAAACATATCCCTAACTGTAACCATAGACCTGACATTAGCCTAGCCCTAATCGTAGCCCTAAACCTAACACGAACACTACCTCTCATCCTAGCCCCAAAACTAGCCTTAATCATAACCTAACCCTAATTCTAACCCTTTCCCTAGTCCTAAACCTAGTTATAACTCTATCATTACGCTAAACCTAACCCAAACCCTAACCCTAATACTAACCCTAGCCCTAACCTTAACCCTAGGACTAACACTAACACTAACCCTAGCCCTAATTCTAAACCTAACCCTAACCCTAGCTATAAGACTATATATAACTCTCACCCTAGCCCTATCCCTAATTCCTACCCTATCACTTACCATAACCTTATTCCTAGCCCTAAGCCTAGAATAACTCTAGACCTAACCTTACACCTTGCCCTAACCCTAGATCTAAATCTAACTCTAAATATAACCCTAATTCTACACCTAAACCTAACCCTAACACTAGCCCTAACCCTAATTCTAATTGTAAAACTAGTCCTAAACCATAGGCTTAGCCCTAAAACAAAATTGAGCCATAACACTAACCCTAAACTTTTACCTCAACCAAACCCTAACCTTACATCTAGCCCTAAGCCTAGCCCTAATTCGAGTCCTAAGCTTAACCTTAAAACTACCCCTGAACCTGTCTCTGACATTTACACTAACTGTACCGGTAAACATCAACCTAAACCTAAACCTTACCCTAACACTGGACCTAGTCCTAACCCTAAATCTAAAACTAGTTCTAAACGTAAAGCTAGATCATACATTATCCATAACCTTGAACCTAATGCTAACCAAAACCTAGCCCAAATCTGAGACCTAACCCTAGCTTTCAACCTAACCCTAACCCTAACACTAGCCCTAACCCTAACCCAAAACCTAGCTCTAACCCTACCTCTAACCTTATGCTTTGTCCTAGCCAAACCCCAACCCTAATGCTAACCCTAGTCCTAAAACTAATCCTTAGTCTAACCCAAACACTAACCCTATTACTAGTCCTAACTCTAGCCTTCATTCTTGTTTTAACAATAACCTAAATCCTAACCCTAACCCTGACCCTTATTCTGACCCTGAACTTAAACTAAACCCTAACACTAGCCCTACACATAACCCTATATATAAACCTAACCCTAACACTAGACCTAGATTAAACCTAATCAAAAATCCAGCCATATCTTTCACAAAGACCTAAACAAAAAACTAGCCCCAGCTCTAATGATAACCCTTAACCATAGCCAAACACTATCCTTACCTCTAGACCTAACCAATACTAATTCTGGCTTTTGCCCTAACCCTAATCCCAATCCAAACACAGACCCTTACACTAACACTAAACCGAGCTATAAAACTGACCCTAACCAAAACCAAAACCTAACACTACACCTAGCCATAAATGTAAACATAAACCTTATATTACCATAGCACTAAAACTAGCTCTAAACCTAACACAAAACCTAGCCCTAATCCTAGGCCTCAATCTAGCAAAAAGTGTAATCCTAACCCTAACCTAAGCTTATTCCTTACCCTAAGCCTAACACTAACGCTAACCCTAACCCTCGCCTTAGACCTAACCCTAGATAAAACCCAGAACTGAATCCTAAACATAAACCTAGCCCTATCCCTAAACCTAAACCTAATACTAGCCCTAATCATAATGTTAACACTAGCCCTAATACCATCTCTAAAATTATCCATTACAATAAACCGAACCTTAACCCTAATGATAACCCTAGCTCTAATCCTAATTTTAAACCTAATCCTAGACCTAACGCTAAACTTAACCCTCATTGTAGCCTTAACCCTAGATAAAACCCTAAACATTACTCTGAATCTAAACTTAGCCCTAACCCTAACACTAACCCTAAACCTAAAACTATCCCTAACCTTAACCTGACATCTAACCCCATCCATTACCCAAAATCTAATGATAATCTTAGCCCTAACCCTAACACTAACCCTATACATAAAACTACTCCTATCCCTAACCCAACATCTAATCATATCTATTAACCTAACTCTAAAGATAACCTTATCTGTAACCCTAACACTAACACTAACTTTAACTGTAAATCTAACCCTAGACATAATCCTAAACCTAACACTGACCCTAGAACTAAACCTAGCTCAAAGCCTAACCTGTACCCTAAACCTAAACCAAACCCTAACCATAGCACTAGCTTAACCCTAACCCTAACTCTAGCCCTAATCCTATCCAAAACCCTAGTCCTAACCCCAGCTCTAATGCTATTCATTACCCTAAATATAACCCTAAACCAAATACTAACCCTAGGCCTAACACTAACCGTATCGCTAACCCTAACCCAAACAATTACCCTAATCTTAACCTGAATACTAAACCTAAACCGATCCATAAATCTAACCCTAATTCTAACCCAACACTAATTTGAGCCCTAACCAAATAATTAACCTAACACACACCCAAAGCCTGATCCTGACCCTAAAAATACACCTTATTCTTAACCTGGGCCTTACCCTAAACCTAACATTAGACCCAGCCGTGAACCTAACCCTATAACTATCTTAGCTGTATCCATAAACCTGGCATTACCCCTATGCCTAAAACTTGCCCTAACCCTAACACAAACCCTAACCATCATCCTAACCCCAAATATAGCGTTAATTCTAACAGAAACCTAACTCTAGACCTAAACCTAATTCTAATCATTGCCCTAGCCCTAAACCTAGCTATAACCCCATCGCTTCCCCTCAACCTAACCCTAAACCTAATCCTAAACATAGCCTAACCCTAGGCCTAACCCTCCCACCAATACTAGACATATTCCTAGCCCTAATTTAGCCCTAAAGTTAACCCTAACCCTAGCTTTAAGACTAAATCTAACTATCACACTAGCTCTATTCCTAGTTCCAAACCTATCCCTTACCGAAACCCAAACACTAGACCTAACCTTAGCCCTAACCCTAGAATTAAGCATAACTCTAAATGTACCCCTAAACCTAAACTCACCCTATCACCAGCAATAATACTAACATTAATCATAAACTATCCTTAACTTTAGTCTTAGCCCTAAAACATAACGAGCCATAGCACTAATCCTAACCCTTAACCTAAACCAAATCCTAACCCAACATCTACCCCTAAGCCTACCCCTAATTCAAGACCTATCCCCAACTCTAAAACTAACCCTGACCGTGACTCTGAACTTAACACTAACCTTAGCTCAAAACATCACCCTGAACTTAAACCTAACCATAAAACTAGACTTAGCCCTAACCATAACCCTAAAATTAGCCCTAATCATAACCCTAGTTCTTACATTAGTTGAATCCCTAATACCAGCCCTAATGTAACCCAAAATCAACCCCTAATGTGAGCCCCAACCCTAGCTTTAACCCTAAAACTAAACCTAAACCGAGTCCTAAACCTTACACTAAACCTAACCTTAACTTTAATATTTGCACTAACCCTAAACCTAAAACTAACCCTTACACTAACACTAACCATAATCCTACCCCTAACCCTAGCTCTAACCCTATCCATTACTCTAAACATAACCCTAATCCTAACCCTAATGCTAACCCTCGGCCTAACCCTAACACGTTCACTATTCCTAACCTATACATTACCCTAAACATAACCCTAACCCTAAACCTAACCAAACACTAAACCTAGATGTAACACTAACCCTAAAACTAGCCCTAATTGTAACCCTAGTTCTTACATTAGCCATAGCCCTAAAGCTAAAACAAAACCTAGCCTAGCCCTAATCCAAGCTCTAACCCTAGCTTTAACCCTAACCCTAAACATAACCCTAGCCCTAACCCTAACCCTAACCCTAGCTCTAACACTAGTGCTAACCCCTTCCCTTACCCTAAGCCAAACTCTAATCCTAAAGCTACCCTAGTCCTAAACCTAATTCTTAGCCTAATCCAAAACATATCTCTATTACTAGTCCTAACCCTAATTCTCAATGTAGATCTATCACTATCCCAAAACCTAAACCTAACTCTGACCCTTATTCTGACACTAACACCAACCAGAGGTCTAAACCTGACACTAACCATAAACCGACCTCTAACATTGGCACTACCTATAACCCTATAACTAAACCTTACCCTGTCACTAGACCTAAACCTACACTTAATCCTTTATCTAGTCATAACTCTAGCCGAATGCATAAACAAAAACTTAATCCAAGCCCTAATAATAACCCTTAACCTAAATCAAACACTAACCCTACTCCTAGACCAAAACCTAGTCCTAATGCAAGCCCTAACAATAAACCTAACCATAACCCGAACACTGACCCTTACCCTAACACAAAAAATAGCTCTAAAACTTATACTAACAAAAAACATAACCCTAACACTAGACCTAGAGATATCACTAACCCTGAAAAAAGCCATCACCATAGGCCAAAACCTATGTATAACTGTATCCTTTACCCTAACCCTAACCCTAAACCTAATGCTAACCGTAGCCCTAACCCTCACACTGACTCTAACCCTAATCCTCGTCCTAGTCCAAACATTAGCTCAATCCCTAACCCTTAAACTTAACCTAACCTTAACACTAACCAATGGCCTAAACCTAAACCTAAAATTAACCCTAGTCCTAATCCTAACCTTAACCCTATCCTAACCCTAGCTCTAAGCCTACATATTACCCTAACTGTAAGCCTAACCTTAATGATAACCCTAGCTCTAACCATAACTCTACCCCTACCCATTTCCCTAACCCTAACCCTAACCCTGATGATAACCCTAGCTCTTACCCTAAATCTACACTAACCCTAACCCTAGATATAACCAAAAACCTAACCCTTGCCATAGAGCTAACCCTTGCTCAAACCCTAAACATTACCCTAAACCTAACCCTAAACCTATCCCTAATCCTAAACATAAGCCAAAACCTAACCGTAACCCTAACCATAACACAAAATCAAACCCTATCCAATACCCTAAACCTAATGATAACCCTAGCCCTATCCTTAGCACTAACCGTGACCCTAACCTGAACTATAACCTAGACCTAACCCTAAACCTAACCATTGTCCTAGTGCTAACCCTAGCTCAAACTCTAAACCATATCCTAAACCTAAACCTAACCCTAACCCTAGGGCTAACCCTAACTCTAGCCCTAATACAAACCATAACCCTAGCCCTAACCCTATCCTTTATCCTAAGCACAACCATAACCCTAAGGCTAACCCTATGCCTAACCCTAACACTTTTGCAAACTCTAATCCTATCAATTACCCTACACATAACATGAACACTAAACCTAAGCCTATCATTACCCTAACCAAACCTTAATGCTAATTCAAGCTCTAGACCTAAACCCTAACCTAAACCAAACCTGAAACCTAATTCTAACCCTAATAATACCCTTAGCTGTAAAACTGACCCTTACCCTAAACCGAACCCTTACACTAGACCTAGCCATAGAACTAACCCTCAATCTATCCCTAACGTAAGCCTGCACCTGACGCTAGTCCTGGCCCTAATTCTTGCCATAACCCTAAAACAAACCCTTGCCCTCATCCTAGTCCTAAACCTAGCCTTATTACTAAACCAAACCTTAACCCTAGCCCTAACCGAATTCTAACCTTCAAACTAGCCTTAAAACTAGCTCTAATCCCATCCCTTCCCCTAAACCTAACCCTATCCCTAAACCTAAACCTAAGCCTAAAACTAGGCCTAACCCTAATACAAACACTAGACCTAATCCTACCCCTAATTTGGCCCTAAACCTAACCTATCCCTTACCCAAAGACTAACTCTAACTCTCGCCTTAGTCCTATTTGTAGTTCAAACCCTGTCCCTTACCATAATCCTATAACTTGCCTTTACATCATCCCTAACCCTAGCTCTAGCCCTGATCCTATATCTAACCCTAATTCAAATATAACAATAACCCTAAGCTAAACCTCTCACTAACACAAGCCGTAACACTAATGCTAATCCTAAAACTAGCTCTACTCTAGCCCTAACCTTACAAAACAACCAAGCCATAGCCCTAACCCTAACCTTTAACATAAACCAAACACTAGGCCTACACCTAGCTCTAAACCTAGCTATAATTTGAGTCCTATCCCTAACCCTGAAACAAACCCTGACCCTGAATATGACCATAACACTAACCCTAGATCTAAACATCACTCAAAACCTAAACCTAAACCTAATCCTAGACCTAGTCCTAACCTTAACCCTAAATCTAGTTCTAATTGTAACCCTAGATCTTACATTGGCTGTAGCCCTAAACCTAGCCCTAACCTAACCCAAAACTGATCCTTAATTGGAGCCTAACACTACCTTTAATCCTAAGCATAACCCTAATTCTAGCCCTAAAACTTATCCTAAACCTAACCCTAACCCTAACCCTTGACATAACCTAAAACCTAACCCGAAACCTAGCCTTGATCCTAACCACAAACCTAGCCCTATTCATTACCCTAATCCTAATCCTAACCCTAATGCCAACCCTAGGATAACCCTAAAACTTTTCCTAACCCTAAACCTATACATTACCCTAAACCTAACCTGAACCCTAAACCTAATCATATCCATAAACCTAATCCTAACCCTAATAATCTTAACCCTAAAACTATTTCTAACCATAACCCTAGACCTGAAATTAGACCTAGCCCTAATGAAGCCCTAAATCTAAGCCAACTCAGGCCTAATCCTAGCCCTAATATTAGCCTTAATCCTAAAACTAAACCTAACCATAGTCATAACCCTAATTTTAACCCTTTTCCCAGGTCTAAAGCTAGCTAAAACATCATACCTAACCATAACCATAACTGTAGTCATAAAACTAGGCTCAGCCTTAATACTAACCCTAGCTCTAATCCTGGCCCTAGTTAAACCCTAATTCTAACCCTAAATCTAACCCTAACACTAACACTAACTCTAACTCTCATCCTATCCGTATCCCTAGTTCTAACTCTATCCCTTATGATAACTCAATCCCTAGCCCTAACCCTAGCCCTAACATTCACTGTAGCCCAAAACCTAGATCTAACCCTAACTTTAAATGTAACCCTAACCCTAAGCCTAAAGCACACCTTACACTAGCTCTAACCCTAAAGCTAATTTGCAAACTAGCCCTAGCCCTAGCCCTCAAGTAAAATGGAGCCATAGCACTGATCCTAAACCTTAACCTAAGCCAAACCCTAATCCTACACATAGCCCTAACCCTAGCCCTAATTCGAGTCCTAACTCTAACCCTAGAACTAATACTAACCATGACTCTGACATTAACACTAACCCTAGCTCGACACATTACACTATCCCTAAACCTAAAAAAAAAAAAAAAAAAAAAAAAAAAAATCCTACACTAGACCTCAACCTAAACCTAACCCTAAAACTAACACTAATCATAATGCCAGTTCTTAAATAAGTCATATCCCTAAACCTAACATAAAACCTAGCCCTAATCCAAGGCCTAACCCTAGCTTTAACTCTAACCCTAATCCTGACCTTAACGTAGTCTTATCCCTTGTCCTAATCCTAGCTCTAACCCTATTTCTTACACTTAGCCAAGCCCTCACCCTATTACTACCCTAATCCTAACCCTAATTCTATGCATACCCCAAACCATAACTCTATTACTAGTCCTAAACCTAGCCCTCATTCTAGCTCTAATATTAACCCAAACCCTAAACCTAATGCTGAGCCTTATTCTGACCCTAACTCTAAACCTAGGTTTAAACCTGACCCTAATCCTTATCTGAAACCTAAGACTAGCCATACCAATAACCCTAACACTAAACCTAACACTAATACTAGCCCTAGACCTAAACCTAATCCTACATATAGCCATAACCCTAGCCTTAGCCCTAACAATAACCCTTAACCTAAACCAAACACTAACTCTACCCCTAGACCTTATCCTAGTCCTCATTCTGGACCTAACCCTAAACCTAATCCTAACCTGAAACCTGACACTTACCTTACAAAAACCTTAACTCTAAATCTTAGTCTAACCCCAAAACTAACCCTAACACTAGACGAACTCTAAATCTAGCCATAACCAAAACTCTAGCTCTTACATTACCCTTATACCTAACACTAGCCGTAAACCTGACACAAAACCTGGCCCTAAATACAGCCCTAAGCCGAACCCTAAGCAAAAACCTAACCCTAAACCTAGCCCTAACCCTAACCCTAACCCTCATTCTAGTCCTAACCCTATCTCAAACCTAAACCTAGCCCAAACACTGAACCTCACCCTGACTCTTGCCCTAATCTTAACTGTAACCATAGTCCAAACCCTAACTCTAACTCTAACACTAACCATAACCCTAAAAATAATGCTAACTCTAGCCCTAAATCTAACCCTAACCCTACCCTATCCCAGACTGTAAACCTAACCCTTGCCCGAGCCCTAAACCTAGCTCAATCCCTAACCTTTACACTTAAACTAACCCTAACACTAACCCAAGCCTAACCCTAACCCTAACCCCAGCCCTAATCCTAATCTTAACCCTAGCCCCAACCCTAGTTCGAACCCTACCCATTACTCTAAACCTAAACTTAACACTAATGATAACACTAGACTTAAAGCTAAACCTACCCTAACCCTAAACATAAACCTAACCCTAGAATTAACAGTTAACCAAACCCTACTCTAAATCTAAGCTCACTCAAACCCTAACCCTAATCCTAAACCTAAACCTAACACTAACGTAAACCTAATGCTATCTTTAACCTGATATCTAAACCTATTAGCCTAAACCTAATGATAACCCTAGCCCTAACCATAACACTAACCATGACCATAACCCTAGACCAAACCCTAAATTAATGTTAGCCATAGCAAAAATCCTAGCTCAAACCCTAAATTGTACCTTAAACCTAATCCTAAGTGTAACCCTCACCCTAAACCTGACACTAACCCTAACTCTAGCCTTAATCCTAACCATTATCCTAGCCCAGCACTACAACTAAACCTATAAATTACCCTAACAATAAGCATGACCCTAATGCTAACCATAGGCATAACTCTAAACCTATCACAAACCCTAACCATATCCATTACCTTAAACCTAACCTGAACCCTAAACTTAACACTATTTATTACCCTAACCTTTATTCTAACCTTAATGCTAATTTGAGCCTTAACTCTAAACCTTAACCTAACCCAAACCTGAAGCCTGACTCTGACCCTAATAATACCCCAGCTCCTAATCTTACCCTTTCCCTAAATGTAACATTTTAATTTCACCTAGCCATAAACCTAACCCTAAAAATATCACTAACTATAAACCTAGAACTGACATTAATCCTAGCCCTAATTCTTGCTCTAAACCTAACACAAAACCTAGCCCTAATCCTAGCCTTTAATCTAGCCTTAATCCTAATCAGAACCATAACCCTAGCCCTAAACCTAAAGCTAATCATAATACCAGCCCTAATTATAACCATAGCACTAAAACAAAACTGAGCCACAGGCCTAACACTAACCTTAAACCAAACAAGAGCACTACACCTACATCTAACCCTACCCTAATTCGAGTCCTAACCCTAACCTTAAAACTAACCCTGACCTGACAGATATCCTAACATTATCCCTAGCTAGAAATATCACCCTATCCTTAAACCGAACCGTAACACTTGACCTACCCCTCTACCTAACCCTAATTTTAAGCCTAGTTCTTATATTAGCCATTGCCCTAACCCAAACCTTAAACCTCACACAAAACTAGCCCTAATCTGAGACCTAAACCTAGCTTTAACCCTAATCATAAACCTAACCCTAGCCCTAACCCTATGCCTTACCCTGAGCAAAACCTTAACCCTGATGGTAACCCTAGACCTATTCCTAATCCTTAGGCTAACCAAATCCTAACCCTATTAATAGTCCTAACACTAGATCTCATTCTAGCTCTAACAATATCCCAAACCCTAACCCCAACCCTGACTCTTATTTTGACCATAACATAAAACCTAGGTCTAAACATGACCCTAAACCTAAACCAAAACCTAACACTAGCCCTACTTCTCAACTTATACCTAACCCTAAACCTACCACTAGCTCTAGACTTAAACCTAATCCTAAATCTAGCCTGAACTCTAGCTCTAGACCTAAACAAAATCCTAGCCCTAGCCCTAACAAAACCATGTACCTAACCCAAACACTAACTCTACCCCTAGACCTAAAGCTAGTCCTAATTCTGGCTTTAAACCCTAACTTTAACTCTAACCCAAACACTGATCCTGGCTTTAAAACTAAACCTAACTCTTAACCTGAAACTAACCCAAACCTAAACCTAATTCTAGACCAAGCCATAAACCTAACCCTAAAACTAGCCCTAATCATAACCCTGGATCTTACATTACCCATAGCCCTAACCTTAGGACTAAACCTAACTCTAAACATAGAGCCAATTTTAGGCCTAAACCTAGCCCTAAGTATAACCCTAACCCTAACACTAGCCCTATACCTAATCCTAGCCATCACCTTAGTCCTAAGATAGCTCAAAGCCTAACCCTTACCCTAAACATAAACCTAGACCAATCCCTAAGCCTCACCCTAACCATAGCCCATATCCTAAACTTAACCTAGCACTAAACTTAGCTCTAAACCTACCCAAAACCCTAACCCTAAACCTAAACTTATTGATAATCCTAGCCCGAACTTAACGTTAAATCTAACCATAATTGGGGTTAGAGTTCAACCTAACCAAAACCTAAGCATAAAACCTAAACATAACCATACCTCTAATCCCAACCCTATCACTAATTCTAACTCTAAACTAAATCTAAACCTTACCTAACCCTATCTGTTACCTTAACCCTAACCCTAACTTTAATGATAACCCTAGCCCTAACTCTAACCCTAACCCTAAACCTACTGTAATCCTATCCCTAGACCTAACCCTAAACCTACCCCTAACCCTAGCTGAAAACCTAACCTTTATGCTAAACATAACCCTAAACCTAACCCTAACCCTAGTTCTAACACTAACTCTAACCATAACTCAAGGCATATTCCTAACCATAACTCTAGTTCTAACCTAAGCTCTAACCCTATCAATTACCCTAACCATAATTCTTACCCTAATGCTAAACCTAAGCCTAACCCTAGCCCTATCACTAACGCTAACTGTACCAATTACCCTAAACCAAACTTGAACCTTAAAAGAAACACTAACTATACCCCTAACCCTAACCCTAATGCTAATTTTAGCCATAAACCTAAATCTTTACCTAAGCCAAATCTTAATCCTAATTATTCCCCGAGCTCTAAACCTGACCCTTATGCTAAATCTAACCCTTACACTAGACGTAGCCATAAGCCTAACCATAAAACTATCTTTAACCACAACCCTAGACCTGATATTAGCCCTAGCACTAATCCTAGCCCTGAATCTAATACAAACACTAGCCCTCATCCTAGCCCTAAACCTAGCCTTAATCATAACCCTTACCCCAACCCTAACCCTAACCCTAACTCTAAAGCTCAACATACATCTAAACCTAGCTATAACGCCATTCATTATCCTAAACTTAAACCTAACCCCATTCCTATCACTAGGCCTATGCTGAACACTAATACTAGCCCTAATCCTAGCCCTACTTTAAACCTAATTAAACCCCTAACTCTAATTTTAGCCCTATCACTATACTCTAACTCTCACACTAGCCCTATCCCTAGTTCTAAACCTATCCCTTACCATAACTCAAATCCTGGCCCTATCCCTTGCCCTATCCTTAATCCTAGCCTAATCCTAGATCTAACCTAACTATAAATGTAACCCTAACTATAAGTCTCAGCCTAACACTAACACTAGCCATAACCCTAATAATCATTGTAAATCTAGCCCTAAACCTAACCCTAACCCTAGAACTACAACAAAACCGAGCAATAGACCTAACCCTAAACCTTAACTTAAACCAAACCCTAAACTACTACAAGAACTAATCCTAGCCCTAATGGAGTCCTAACCCTAACCTTAAAACGAACCCTGACCCTGTCTCATATCCTAACATTCACCCTAGCTCTAAACATAACGCTAACCTTAAACCAAAACCTAACAGTAAACCTAGCCCTAATTCGAATCCTAACTCAAACCCTAAAACAAACCCTGACCCTGACTCCTATCCTAAAAATAACTCTAGCATAAATGTCACCCTATCCTTAAATCTAACACTAACACTAGAACTACCACTAACCCTAACCATAAGCTAACCCTAATTGTAACCCTGGTTCTTACATTACTGGTTGCCCTAACCCTACCCTTACACTAACACAAAAACTATCCCTAATCCGAGCCCTACACCTACCTTTAACCCTAACCTGAAACCTAACCCTACCCCTAACACTAGCTCTAAACCTATCTCTAACCCTAAGCAAAACCCTAACCCTAATGATAACCCTAGACCTATCCCTAATCCTCAGGCTAATCAAAACTCTCACCAATTAATAGTCCTAACCCTAGCCCTCATTCTAGCTCTAAACCTATCCCAAACCTTAACCCTAACCCTGTCCTTTATACTGACCATAACACTAACCTAGGTCTAAACCTGACCCTAACACTACTCCAAACAATAACACTAGCCCTACCAGTAACTTTATACCAAAACCTGACCCTATCCCTAGCCCTAGAGCTAAACCTAATCCTTAATCTAGCTTTAACTCTAGTTGTAGACCTAAACAAAAACCCAGCCTTAGCCCTAATAATAACCCTTAACTTAACACAAAGACTAACCCTACCCCTAGACATAAACCTAGTTCCAATTCTGGCTTTAACCTTAACTCTAACTCTAAAGTTTACACTGACCCTGCCTTTAACACTTAACCTATCTATAAACCTGACCCTAACCAAAAACCTAAATCTAACACTAGACATAGCCATAACCCTAATCCTACAACTAGCCCTAATCACAATCCTAGATCCTACATTACCCATAGCCTTAAGTCTATGCCTTAACCTAACACAAAACCTAGAGCGAATTTTAGGCCTAAATCTAGCCCTAAGCATAACCCAAACCTAACCCTAGCCCTAACCCTAACCCTGAACCTAACCCCAGACTTAGTCTTCATCCTTACTCAAAGCCTAACCCTTACCATAAATATAAACTTAAACCTATACCTTACTCTAAACCCTAACCCTAGCACTAACCCTAAACTTGAACTTATCCCTAAACCTAGCTCTAAACTTACACCTTACCTAACCCTACACCTATCTGTATTGATAACCCTAGCCTTAACCCTAACCATAACCCTAATCGTAACTAGAAAACTAACAATAGACCAAACCCTAAAACTAACACTCGCCATAGCCCTAACCCTAGCTCAAAACCTAACCAGTACCATAACCTAAACATAACCCTAGCCTTAATATTAACCCTAAAAATAAATCTAACCCTAAACCTAAACCTAAAGCTACATCTAACCATATCCATTAACCTCCCCTTATCCTAACCCTAACAATAAGCCTAGCCCCAACCTTAACCCTAACCCTAAACCTACCATAATCCTGTCCCTAGACCTTAGGTTGAACCTAATCCTCGACCTAGCCCTAGCACTAACAATAGCTCAAAACCTAGCCTTTATACTAAACATAACCCTAGCCCAAAACCTAACCTCAATCCTAGCCCTAATCCTAACTGTAACCATAGCCCAATTCCTAGTTCTAACTCTATCCATTATCCTAACCATAACCCTAAACCTAATGTTAAACCTAGACCTAACCTTAAACCTAACCCTAACTCTATCCCTAGCCCTGATTCTAATCTGAAGCCTCAGACTAGTCCTAACATTTACTCAATCCCTGACCCATAACCTTAACCTAAATTTATGAAAATGATAAGCTTAATCCTAAGCTTAACCCTAACCCTAACCCTAGCTCTAATCCTAAACTTAAACCTAGAATTAACTTTAGCTCTAACTCCACCCATTACCCTAACCAAAAGCATAAATATCATGATAATGTTAGCCCTAACCCTAAACCTACTCTAACCTCTTTGTAAACCTAATCCTAGACCTAACCATAAACCTAACCCTTGCCGTAGTCCTAACCCTAGCTCAAACTATAACAATTGTGCTAAACTTAACACTAACCCTAGTCCTAAACCTAAACCTAACCCTAAACCTAACCTGACATCTAAACCTGTCCATTACATTAACCCTAAAGATAATTCTAATCCTAACCCTACACCTAATCCTAATCCTAACCCTATCCTTAGCACTAACCCTAGCTCAAACCCTAACCCATACCCTAAACCTAACCCTAACCCTAACTCTAGCCCTAATCCTAAACATAACCCTAGCCCTAACACTAGCTCTAACCCTATCCATTGCCCTAATTATAACCATAAACATAATGCTAACCCTAGGCCTAACCCTAACCCTATCCCTTACTGTAAATCTAACCTGAGCCCTAAACCAAACCTGAAGCCTAAACCTAACCTTATCCATTACCCTAACCCTAACTCAAACCTAATGCTAATGTGAGCCATAACCCTAAACCTCAACCTAATTCAAACCCAAAAGCTGACTCTGACTATAATAATACCCCTATCTCTCAACTTGAACCTCACCCTAAACCTAACCTGACATTAGACCTAGCCATAAATCTTACCCAAAAACTATCCTTAACCATAACCCTAGACCTGATATTAGTGGTAGCCCTAATTCTCGCCATAACCCTAACCCAACCGCTAGCCCTCATCCTAGACATAAACCTAGTGTTGATCCTAACTTGAACCCTAACTCTAGCCCTATCCCTAATTTTATCCCTCTCCCTATTTCTGAAACTTGCTATAACCCCATCCCTTCCCACAAATCTAACACTAACTCTAACTCTAGACTTAGCCCTTATACTAATCTTAGACCTGATCCTAGCCCTAATTTAATCCTAACCCTACCACTAGCACTAAGACCAACTCTGACTCTCACCCTAGCGCTATTCCTAGATCTAACCCTATCCCTTACCATAACCCTAACACTTGCCCTAACCTTAGTCCTAACACTAGCCCTAGCCCTAACCTTAGAACCAACCATAACTCTAAGTCCAACGCTAACCCTAAGCCTAAACCTCACACTAACACTAGCCCTAACACTAACACTGATCCTAAAACTAGCCCTAATCTAGTTCAAGACCTAAAACAAAACTGAGCCATAGCCCTAACCCTAACCCTTAACCTGAACAAAAACCTAACCCTACACCTTGCTGCAGTCTGGCTGGGCACAAATCACAAGCCACTGAAGCAGGAACAAACTTTATTTTTGAACTCCACCAAAACACTTCACACACGTTCCCGGGCACTCTTCCCGAATGCCACGCGGCTAGTCCAGGAACCATCAGCCTGAAACATCCTCCGGAAAATCTCTCCTCCTGCACTTCCCCAACCAATGGGAACTCTCCAGGTATCCCCAGGAATCCCCACGAGAACTCCAAATAGCGTGAGAACTGCAAAGTAGCCACGGAGGCAGATAGTAATGCCTCACCTGTCAATCAATACTATTGGCAAAAGGCCAGGGGCCATTCCGACTCTGCTGTGGCTCTCAGCAACACCTAGCCCTAACCTTAGCCCTAATTTTAGTCCTAACCTAACCCTAAAACTAACCTTGAGCCTGACTCTGACATTACACTAACCCTAGCTCTACCATCACCCTAAAAGTATACCTAACCCTAAAACTAGGAATAGCCCGAACCATAACCCTAATAGTAGCCCTCATCATAACTCTAGTTCTTACATTAGCCATAGCCTTAATCATAGCCCTAACCTAACCCAAAACCTAGCCCTACACTGAGCCCTACATCTCGTTATAACCCTAAACATAACATTAGCCCTAACCATTACCCTAAATCAAACACTAACCCTAAAACTGGCCCTAACCCTAAACCTAACCCTAGACTTAATCCTAACCATAATCCTAGCCCTAACTCTAGCTCTAACCCTATCCATTACCCTAAACATAACCCGAACCCTAATGCTAACTCTAGCACTAAACTTAACCCTAATCCTAAACCTAGATTTGACACGACCCTAACCATCACCCAAGCCCTAAACATAGCTCAAATTCTAATACTTACCCTAAACCTGACCCTAACACTAATCCTAGGCCTAACCCTAACCCTAACCCGAGCCCTAATCCTAACCATAACCCTAGCCCTAAACCTATTGATTATTCTAAACATAAGCCTAACCCTAACGTAGCTCTAAACATAGCTCTAAAACCACCCATTACCCTAACCCTAACTATAAATGTCATGATAACACTAGCCCTAACCCTAAACCTACTCTAACCTTAACTCTAATCTTAACCCTAGTTCTAACCCTAAACGTACTCTAACCCTAATTGTAAACCTAACCCTAGACCTAAGCGTAAACCTAACCCTTGCTGTAGTCCTAATCGTAGCTCAAAACCTAACAGTTACACTAAACCTAACACTAACCCTAATCCTAAACCTAAATCTAACCCTATCCATTTAGGCCTAACCATAAATCTATCACTAACACTAACCTTATCCTTACCTAAACCTAACCTGAACACTAAACCTATCCCTATCCATTACTCTAACCCTAACCCTAACCCTAACCCTAATGCTAATTCGAGCTCTAAAACTAAACCAAAACCTAACCCAAACTCTGAACAAGACACTGATTCCAATAACACACCTAGCTCTAAACGTGAACCTTACCCTAAACAAAAGCCTTACGCTAGACCTAGCCATAAAACTAACCCTAACAGTATCCCTAACCATAACTCTAGACCTGACATTTCACTCTACCTAATTCTTGCCTTAAACCTAACACAAACCTGAGCCCTAATCCTAGCCCTAAAACTAGCCTGAATCCTAACCTGAACCCTATCCCTAGCCCAAAACCTAATTTCAACCCTCACCCTCGTTCTGAACCTAGGTATAACCACATCACTTCCCCTAACCCTAACTAACCCTAACACTGACACTAACACTAACACTAACACTAGCCCTAACACTAGGCCTAATCCTCACAATAAACATAGCTCTAATCCTAGCCCTAATTTATTACTAACTGTAACTCTAACTTTAAGCCTAGCCCTAAGACTAACCCTAACTCTATCCCTAGACATATTTCTAGTACCAACCTTATCTATTGCCTGACCCTAACACTAGCCCTAATCTTAGTCCTAACCCTAGCCCTAGTCCTAACCTTAGTCCTAACCCTAGCCCTAGTCCTAAACCTAGAACTAACCCTAACTCTAAATCTAAACCTAATTCTAAACCTAAACCTCACCCTAAAACTAGCCCTAACATTAATTCTAATTTTAAAACTAGCGCTAACCCTACCCATAGCCCACAGACAAAACTGAGCTATAGCCCTAATCCTAACCCTTAACCTAAACCAAATCCTAATGCTACACTTAGTAATAACCATATCACTACAACTAATACTGATCCTGTCTCTGACCCTAAAAATACCTCTAAACATCACCCTAACCCTAAACTTAACCCAAACACTAGACCTAGCCCTAATCCTAACAATAAAACTATCCCTAAACATAAAGCTAGTTCTTACATTAGCCATAGCCCTAACCAAAACACAAAACCTAGCCCTAAACTGAGCCTCAACCCTAGCTTTAACCCTAACCCTAACCCTAACCCTAACACTAACCCAAACCTTAGCTCTAAACCTAGTCCTTACCCTAAGCCAAACTCTCACCCAAATGTTACCCTAGTTCTAACCCTAATCCTTAGCTTACCCCAAACCCTAACTCTATTACTTGTCCTAACCCTAGCCCTCTTTCTATCTCTAACCCTAACCCACATCCTAAGCCTAATCCTTACCCTTATTCTTACCCTAACACTAACCCTAGTTCAAAGCCTGACCTAAACCCTAAACCGAACCCTAACACTAACCCTACCAGTAAACCTATACTTAAACTTAACCATAACACTAGCACTAGACCTAAACTTAATCCTAAATATAGCTATAACTCTAGCACTAGCCCTAAACAAAAACCTAGCCCTAGCCCTAAAATAACCATTAACCTAATGCAAAGACTAACCTTACCCCTAGACTTAACCCTAGTTCTAATTCTGGCACTAACCATAAAACCAATGCTAAACTGAACACTAACGCTTACGCTAACACAAACCCTATCTCTAAACCTTATCCTAACCCAAAACATAAACCAAACACTAGACATATCTATAACCCTAATCCCCAAAAAAACTAGCCATAACCATAACCCTAGCTCTTACATTACCCATAGCCTTAACACTGGCCATCAACCTCACAAAAAAACTAGTCTAATTCAAGACCTAAACTTAGTACTAAGAATAACCCTAATCCTAATCCCAGCCCAAATCCTAAACCTAATGCTTGCCCTAGCCCTAACCCTAGCTCATAATCTAACCCTTACCTTAAATATAACCCTAGCTCTAACCCTAATCCTAGCCCTATCCCTAATCCTAACTGTAACCATAGCCCAGTCCTAGCTCTAATTTTATCCATTGTCTTAAACATAGCCCTAACCCTAATGCTAACCCTAGCCCTAACACTAACCATAACCATAACCCTATACCTAACTCTAACCCAAACCATAGCCTGATTCTAATCCTAACCCTTGCCCTATCCCTAACCCTAGCTCAAACCCTAACACTTACCCTAAACCTAACCCTAACACTAACCCTAGGAGTAAACCAAACCCTAGCCCTAATCCTAACCTTAACCTAAGCCCTAACACTAGCACTAAACCTATCCATTACTCTGAACATAAGCCTAAACCCAATGCTAACCCTAGGCCTAACCCTAACCCTATCCCTAACACTAACCCTATAATTTACTCTAAACCTAACCTTAACTGTAAACCTAACTCTATCCATTACTCTAACCCTAACCCTAATCCTAATGCATATTTGAGCCCTAAACTTAAAACTTAACTCAAACCAAACCCTAACCCAGACTCTGACCCTAATAATAACCTAGCTCTATACCTGACCCCTACCCTAAACCTAACCCTTACACTATACCTAGCCATAAATCTATCCCTAACACTATCCCTAACCTTAACCCTAGACCTGACATTTGCCCTAGCCTTAAACCTAGCCCTAACCCTAACACAAAACCTAGCCTCATCCTAGCCCTAAACCTAGATTTAATCCTAACCTGAACCCTCACCCTAGCCCTAGCCCTAATTATAACCCTCACCCTAGCACTGAACCTAGCTATATAACCCCATCCCTTCCCCTAAAACTAACCCTAACCTTAGCCCTAACCATAGGCCTAACCCTAAAACTTTTCAAAGCACTAATACTAGCCCTCTTTGAACCCTAATCTTAATCCTACCCCTAACCCTAGCCCTAAAACTAACTCTAATTCATACCCTAGCCCTATTTCGATTTGTCTCCCTATTTGTTACCCTAACCCTCACAATAGCCCTAACCTTAGCCCTAACCCTAGCCATAACACTAACCCTAGATCTAACATTAACTCTAAATCTAATCCTAATCTTAAGCCTAAACCTCATTCTACCACTATGTCTAACACTATTATTAATCCCAAAACTAGCCCTAATCCAAGTCCTAGCCCACCCCCCCCCAAAAAAAAAAAAAAAAAAAAAAAAAAACTAGCCATTGCTCTAACCCGAAACCTTAACCTAAACCAAACCCTAACCCATAACTAGCCATAACCTGAGCTCTATTCGAGTCCTAGGCCTAAAACTAACCTTCACCCTGACTCATATCCAAACACAAACCCAGCTCTAAATGTGACCCTAACCCTAAAACTGATGCTAACACTAGACCTAGCCGAAACCTTAACCTTAAAACTAACACTAATCGTAACCCTAGTTCTTACATTGGCCTTAGCAAAACCGTCGCCCTAACTCTAACACAAATATAGCCCTAATCTAAGCCCTAACACTAGATTTAACACTAACCCTAACCCTAAAACTAGCCCTAAACCTAACCCTAATCCTAGCCCTAAACCTAGCTCTAATCCTATCCATTACCCTAAGCCAAACCCTATACATAATGCTAATTCTAGTCCTAATTCTAATCCTTAGCCAAACCCAAACAATAACCCTATTACTAATCCTAACACTAGCCCTCATTCTACATTTAACCCTAATCCAAAACCTCACCCTAACCATCACCCTTATTCTGACCCTAACAATAATTATAGGTCTAAACCTGACCCTAAACCGAAACCAAAACCTGACTAGTAAACTTATACCTAAATCTAAACCTAACACTAGCCCTAGACCGAAACCTAATCCTAAATCTAGCTATAACTCTAGCCCTTGACCTAAACACAAACTTAGTCCTAGCCCTAACAATAACCCTTATCCTAAACCAAATACTAACCCTACCACTAGGCCTAACCCTAATCCTATTCTGGCTTTCACCCTAACCCTAACTTTAACATGAACACTGGCCGTGACACTAATATTAAACCTAGCTCTAAACCTGACCCTAACCCAAAACCAAAACCTAACACTAGAACTAGCCATAACCCTAACCCTAAACTACCTCTAATCAGAATCCTAGATCTTACATTACACAAGCACTAAACCTAGGCCTATACCTAACAAAAATCTTAACCCTACTTGAGGCCTAAACCTACCCTAAGCATAACCCTTTCCCTAAACCTAACCTTAGTCCTATCCCTAACCCTAACCCCCATCTTAGTTCTAACCCTAGCTCAATGCCTAACCCTTAGCCTAAACATAACCCTGGCACTATCCCTAAACATAACCCTAACCATAGCACTAATCCGAACCTTAAACCTAGACTTAATACTAGCTCTAACCCTAGCCATTACCCTAACTCTAACCCTAACCTTAATGATAACCCTATCCCTTACCCTAACCAAAAACCTAACCCAAACCAAAAACCTAACCCTAAACCTAAAACTTGCCATAGCCTTAACCCTACTAAACTCTAACACTTACCCTAAAACCAACAGTAAACCTAGCCCTAAAACTAAACTTAAAATGAAACCTAACCTTAACCATAAAGCTAACCCTATATCTAACCCAATCTATTACCCTAAACCTAATTCTAACCCTAATGAAAACCCAAGCCCTAACCCTAAACCTATCCCTGAAAACAACACTAAACCTAACCCTTGTCCTAGACCTAACTCTACTTCAAAATCTAACCTTTACCCTAAATCTAACCATAACACTACACTAAGCTAGGGTTAATATCCCTAACCCAAATCCTAACCTAACTCTAGCCCTAACCATAGCTCTAACCCTATATATTATCCTTATGATAACCCGAATCCTGATGCTAACCCTACGCATAACCCTAACCCTTTTGCTAACCCTAAAGCTCTCCATTGCCCTAAATCTACCCTGAAACCTAAACCTAAGCCATTCAATTACCCTTACCCTAAATCTAACCCTAATGCTCATTTGAGCCCTATCACTCAATCTTAACCTAAAACAAACCCTAACCCTGATCCTGACCCTAAAAATACACCTAGCTCTAAGCCCTGACCCTTACCCTAACCCTAACATTACACTAGAACTAGACACAAACCTAATCCTAAATTTACCTCAAACTTTAACACTAGACCTGATATTAGACTTAGTCCTAATTCTAGACCTAAACCTACAACAAAACCTAGCCCTCATCCTAGCCTTAAACCTATCCTTAATTATAACCATAACCCTAAACCTAGCCCTAATCCTAATTCTAACCCTCATCCTACCTCTAAACCTACCTATCACACCATACCTTAACCTAAAATTAACTATAACCCTAGCCCTAACACTAGGCCTAAGCTGAAGATTAATCCTAGGTCTAACTTAGCTCTATCCATAAAACTAACCAAAACACTAGGCCTAAGACTAACTCTAACTCTCACCTTAGTCCTAGCCTAGTTCTAAACCTATTTGTTACCATAACCATAACCCTAGGCCTAAGCCTTGCCCAATAGTTAGACCTAGTCCTAATACTAGATATAACGCTAAATCCAAATCTAACCCTAACCCAAAGCTTAAGCCTAACACTAACACTAGCCCTAACCCTCATGGTAAACTTATAACTAGCCCAAACCCTAAACCTAGGAGTAAAACAAAACTGAGCAACAGACCTAACACTAAACCTTAACTTAAACCAAACCCTAACACTACACGTAGATGTAACCCTAACCCTAATTCAAGTCCTAACCCTAACCTTAAAACTTACCCTGACCCTGACTCATATTCTAACAATAACCATAGCTCTAAAGACTACCCTAAACTTAAACCAAGCCCTAACAGTAACCCTAGACCTAATTCAAATCATAACCCTAACTTTAAAGCTAACCCTTACACGGACTGATATCCTAACAGTCAACTTAGCTCTAAACACAGCCCTCACATAAACCGAACAGTAACAGTAACTGTAGTCTTTATTTGACTCCTAACCCTAACCCTAAAACTAACCCTGATGCTGACTCATATCCTAACAATAACCCTAACTCTAAATATTACCCTAACTTTAAACCTAAACCCAACACTAGACCTACCCCTAACCCTAAACTTAAAAATAACCCTAATTGTAATCCTGGCTCTTACATTAGCCAATTACCAATCTATCCCTAACCCTAACACAAAAACCAGCCCTAATCCGATCTCTAAACCTATATTTAACCCTTACCCTATCCCTAACTCTAGCATTAACACTAGCTCTAATGCTATCTCTTAACCTAAGAAAAACCCTAACGCTAAAGGTAGCCCTAGACCTATCTCTAATCCTTAGACTAACCAAAACCCTAACCCTATTAATAGTCCTAACCCTAGCCCTCATTCTAGCTCTAAACCTATCCCAAACCCTAATGCTAACCCTGACCCTTATTCTGACCCTAACATTAACCCTAGGTCTAAAACACTAAACCTAGACCAAAACCTAACACTAGCCCTAGACCTAAACCAAACCATAAATCTAGCCTTAACTCTAACCCTAGATCTAAACATAAACCTAGCCCTAGCCCTAACAATAATCCTTAACCTAACTCAAACATTAACCCTTCCCCTAGACATAAACTTAGTCCTAATTCTGGCTGAAACCCTAACTCTAACCCAAGCACTGACCCTGACTTTAGAGTAAACCTATCTCTAAATCTGACCCAATCTGAAGATCTAAACCTAACACTAGACCTAGCCATGACCCTAACCCTACAATTAGCCCTCAACATAACCCTAGTTCTTACATTACCCATAGCCCTAACTCCAGGCCTAAACCTAACACAAAACTTGGGGTAATCCTAGGCCTAAATCAAGCCTTAAGCATAAACCTAACCCTGACCTTAGCCCTAACCCTAACCTAACCCTCGCCTTAGTCCCAATCCTAGCTGAAATCCTAAATATTACTCTAAACATAAACTTATAGCTATCCCTCAATCTAACCCTAACCTTAGCCCTAATCCTAAACTTAACCCTAGCCCTAAACCTAGCTCTAAACCTACCCATTACTCTAAACCTAAACCTAACCATATTGATAATACTAGGCTTAATGCTAAACTTAAACCTAAATGGAAAACTAACCCTAGACCTAACCCTAAACCTCACACTTGCCATAGACCGAAACCTAGCTCAAACCCTAACACTTACTATAAACCTAAACATAACCATAGCCCTAAATCTCAGCCTAAACCACAATCTAACATTAAACATAGCCCTAAATCTACATCTAATCGTATACATTACACTAACCCAAAACCGTTCCCTAATGATGTCCCTAGCCCTAATTCTAACCCTAACCCTATGAGTACTATAATATTATCCCTAGAAGTAACCCTAGGGTTAGATTTCTGTTTAGGGTTAGGATTATGGTTAGTTTTAAGGCTAGGGCTACAATTAGGGTTAGGGTTAGAGCAATGGGTAGGTTTAGAGCTAGGGTTAGGGTTAGGGTTAAGGTTAGGATTAGTACTAGTTTTGGGGTTAGATTCAGGGATAGTTCTAGGTTTATGTTTATAGTAAGGGTTAGGATTTGAGCTAGGATTAGGACTAAGGCGAGGGTTAGGTTTGGGTTAGGGTTAGGGTTATGTTTAGGGCTAGGTTAAGGCCTAGGATTAGCTCTAGATTTTTGTTAGTTTTAGGCCTAGGGTTAAAGCTGTGGATAATGTAAGAGCTAGGGTTATGATTAGGGCTAGTTTTAGGGTTAGGGTTATGCCAAGGTCTAGTGTTAGGTTTAGAATTTCAGTTAGGGTCAGGTTTAGAAGTAGTTTTACTATTAAAGGCAGAGTCAGTGTTTGGGTTATAGTTCAATTTAGGGTTATAGCCAGAATTAGGAGTAGGTTTAGGTCTAGGTGTAGGGTTAGTGTTTGTGTTAGGATAAGGGTTATTGTTAGGCCTAGGACTAGGTTATTTTTTTTTTTTAAGTCTAAGGCTAGAGTTAAGGCTAGATTTAGGATTAGGTTTAGGTACAGGGCTCATGTTAGGTTTTAGTCTAGTGTTAGGGTCAGATTTAGAAATAGGGTTGATGTTACTGTCAGGATAAGTGTCAGGGTTAGTGTTCGGGTTTGTGATACGATTAGAGCTAGAATGAAGGCTAGGGTCAGGACTATTAATAAGTTTAGGAATTTGGTTAGCCTAAGGATTAGGCATAGGTCTAGGGCTACCATTAGAGTTATTCATAGGGTAAAGGATAGCTTTAGAGCTAGAGTTAGGGTTAGGGTTAGAGTTAAATCTAGGTTTAGGGCTCGGATTAGGGCTAGTTTTTGTGTTAGGGTTAGGGCTAATGTTAGGGCAATGGCCAATGTAAGAACTAGGGTTACAATGAGGGTTACTTTTTAGGGTTAGGGTTAGGAATAGGTCTAGTGTTAGGGTTAGGTTTAAGGTTAGGTTTATATTTAGAGCTAGGGTTTGTGTTATAATATGAGTCAGGGTCAGGGTTAAGTTTAGGACTCAAATTAGAATTAGGTTTACTTTTAGGATTCAGTTTAAGGTTAGGAGGGTTTTTAGAGCTAGGGTGAGTGTTAGGATATGAGTCAGGGTCAGGGTTAGATTTAAGCTTAGGGTTAGGACTTGAATTAAGGCTATGGTTATGTCTAGGTGTTAGGGTTTGGTTTAAGTTAAGGTTTATGGTTAGGGCTATTGCTCAGTTTGTTTTACTGCTAGGGTTAGGGTTAGGGCTAGTTTTATGATTAGCATTAGGGTTAGGGCTAGTTTTAGTGTTAGGCTTAGGGGTTAGGGATAGATTTCGAGTTAGGGTTAGATCTAGTTAGGGCTAGGACTAATGATAGGGTATGGTTTAGGGCTTGCGTTAGGCTTATGGTAATGGATAGGTTTAGAACTAGGAATAAAGATAGTGTGAGAGTTAGAGTTATTCTTAGGGCTAGGGTTAGGGTTAGATTTAGGTATGAGTTAGCGCTATGGCCAGTGTTAGGGTCAGTTTTAGACCTCGTTTTTGTGTTAGGGTCAGAATAAGGGTCAGGGTTAGCATAAGGTTTTGAGATAGGATTAGAGCTAGAATTAGGGTCAGGGTCATGACTATTAATAGGGTTAGGATGTTGGTTAGCCTAAGGATTAGGTATATGTCTAGGTTTACCATTAGGGTTAGAGTTTCACTTAGGGTAAGGGAGAGAGTTAGAGCTAACTTTAGGGCTAGAGTTAGGGTAGGGTTAGGGTTAAAGTTAGGTTTAGGTTTATGATTAGGGCTAGTTTTGTGTTAGGGTTAGGACTAGGGTTAGGACAATTGTTAATATAAGAACTAGGGTTACAATTAGGGTTAGTTTTAGGATTAGGGTTAGGGGTAGGCGTAGTTTTAGTATTAGGGTTTAGTTTAGGTTTAGGGTGATATTTAGAGCTAGGGTTAGTTTAGGATATGAGTCAGGGTTAGGGTTAGGGTTAGGACTCAAATAAGGGCTAGGGTTACTGTTAAGTTTTGGTTTAAGTTTAGGATGGTGTTTCGAGCTAGCATGAGTTTAGCATATGAGTCAGCATCAGGTATACTTTTAAGGTTAGTATTAGGACTCAAATTAAGAGTATGGTTAGGTCTAGGTGTAAGGGTTTAGTTTAAGTTAGGTTTAGAGTTGGGGCTAATGCTTGGTTTGGTTTTACTGCTAGTCATAGGGTTATGGCTAGTTTTATGATTAGCGTTAGGATTAGGGTTAGTGTTAGTGTGAGGCTTAGGCTTAGGGCTAGGACTAAGGATTTGGCAAGGGTTAAGGCTAGTATTAGGGTTATGGTGAGGGCTAGGATTAGAAATAGTGATAGAGCTAGTGTGAGAATTATTGTTGGGCCAATGTTAGGGTTAGGGTTAGGGATAGGGCTAAATTAGGGCTAGGATTAGGTCTGTGGTTAGTGTTCAGCTTAAGCATAAAATCAGAGTTAGATTTATAATTTAATTTAGGGTAAGGGATAGTGTTATATCTAGTTTTAGAGGTAGGGTTATGTTTAGAATAAGGGTTAGGATTAGGGTTATGATTAAAGCTAAGTTTAGGACTAGGATGAGGGCTAGAGTTTTTTTTAGGGTTAGGGCTAGGATTAGGAGTATGGCTAATTTCAAGTCTAGAATTATGTTTAAAGATAGTTTTAGGGATAGGATTATGGGTACGTCTAGTGTAAGGTTTAGATTTAAGATTAGGGTCAGGTTTAGGGCTAGGGGTATTATTAAGGTGAATGTCTAGGTTAGGGTTTGGAATAGGTTAAGGCTTAAATTTAGGGATTGAATTAGCATTAGGGTAAGGGTTTGTGTAATGATAGGCTTAGAATAGGGGTTCATGTTAGGTTTAGGGAAATGGATAGGTACATGATTAGAGATAGGATTAGGTTTAGTCCTAGGGTTAGCATTAGGGTTAGGGTTATTTTTATGGTAATGTATAGGGTTAGGGCTAGGGATGTGGTTATGATTAGGGCTAAGGCTATGATTAGGGTTAGGGTTAGGGTTAAAGCTCAGGTTGGGGCTCAGATTAGGACTAGGATTTGGGTTAAGTTACTGCTAGTGTTAGGATTACGGCTAATGTAAGTACAAGGGTTACAATTAGGGATAATTTTAGGGTTAATATTAGTTCTAGGTTTAGTGTTAGGGTTAGTGTTAGGATTAGAGTGATGTTTAGAGCTAGGATTAGTGTTAGTGTCAGTTTCAGTGTAAGGGTTAGTTTTAGGGTTCAACTTAAAACTCAAATAAGGGCTACAGTTAGGAGTAGTTGTATGGTTAGGGTTTGGTCTAGTTTAAGGGTTAGGGATAGAGCTTATGTCTCGGTTTTGTTATAGGTCTAGGGCCAGGATTAGGGCTAGTGTTAGGGTTAGGGATAGTGTTAGGGTTAGGCTTAGGCTACAGGTTAGGGTTAGATTTAGAGATAGATTATGATCTAAGGTTAGTGCTTCGGCTATAGATAGGTCAAGTGTTAGGACTAAGTTTATGGCTAGGGTTAGGTTTATTATAAGGGATAGGTTTAGAACTAGTGATAGGACTAGTGTGAGAGTTAGATTTATTCTTAGGTATAGGGTTAGGATTAGCTTTAGGGATAGGGTGAAATTAGGGCTAAGATTAGGGCTTGGGTTAGTATTGGGGTTAGAGCTAGGGTTAGGGTTAGGGTTAGGATTAATCTAGGTATAGGGCTAGGATAAGGGCTGTGGTTTTTGTTAGGGTTAGGGCTAGGATTAGGGCTAGAGCTAATGTCAGGTGTGGGGTTACAGTTGAGGAGAAAACAGTTTTAGGATTAGGTTTATGGCTAGGTCTAGTGTAAGGGTTAGGTTTATGGTTAAGGGTCAGGTTTAGAGGTAGGGTAATTATTAGGGTCAGGGTCAGGTTAGAGTTTGGTTGAGATTAGGGTTTAGTGTCATGGATGAAATAAGCATAGGTGTCAGGGTAAGGGTAATGATAGGTTTTGTTTAGGGTTCAGGTTAGGTGTATGGTAATTGATAGGGTTAGGTTTAGCAATAGGGTTAGTTTTAGGCCTAGGGTTAGCATTAGGGTAAGGGAAATGGTTAGGATAATGAATAGGGTTAAAGCTAAGGCTAGGTCTAGGGTTATGGTCAGGAATAGGTCTTGAGTTAGGTTTGGGTTTAGGGTTAGAACTAGAGTTATTGTTAGGGTTTTGTTTAGCCTAAGGATTAGATTATGAACTAGTGTTAGGGCTAGGGAAAAGTATAGGTTTAGAGTTATGTCTAGGGATAAGATTAGAATATGGTTAGGGTTAGGGTTGGATTAGGGCTAGCATCATCATTTGGGGAGGGTTAGTGTTAGAGTAATGGATATGGTTAGATGTAGGCATAGGGTTATTGGTAGTGTTAGATTGAAGTTTAGGTTTAGGGTTAGGGCTATTATTATGTTTAGATTTGTGGTAAGTGTTAGGGTTTGTGTTAGTGTTAGGTCTATAGCAAGTGTGAGGTTTAGGGTTAGGTCTAATGTTAGTTTTCTGGTTAGGATTAGAGTTAGAGTAAGGCTCTAGGGTTAGGGCCAGGTTTAGACCTAGGGTTAGTGTTAGGGTCAAAATAATGGTCAGGGTTAACATTAGGGTTTAGAATAGTGTTAGATTTAGAGTGAGGATAGGGTTGTGACTATTAAGGGGTTAGGATTTTGGTTAGCTTAAGGATTAGGGATAGGTCTGGGGTTACCATTAGGGTTAGGGTTTTGCTTTGGTTAAGTGATAGTTTTAGAGCTAGCATTAGGGCTAGGATTAGTTAGGGTTAAATCTAGGTTTATGGCTCATATTAGGACTAATTTTTGTGTTAGGGGTAGGGCTAATGTTAAGGCAATGGATAATGTAAGAATTAGGGTTACAATTAGGGTTAGGGGTAGGGGTAGGTCTAGTGTGAGTGTTAGGTTTAAATTTAGGGTGACATTTATACCTAGGGTTAGTATTAGTATATAATTCAGAGACACTGTTAGTTTTAGGGTTAGGGTTAGGACTCAAATAATGGCTAGGATTACTGTGAGGGGTCAGTTTAAGGAGAAGGAGGTGTTTAGAACCTGGGTGACTGTTAGAATATGAGTCAGTATCAGAATTAGTTTTAAGGTTAGGGTTATGACTCACATTAAGGCTAGACTTACTGCTAGGGTTCGGTTTAAGTTTAGGGTGGTGTTTAGTCCTAGGGTGAGTGTTAGGATATGATTCGGGGTCAGGGTTATTTTGTGGTAATGGTTAGGACTCAAATTCATGCTAGGGTTAGGTCTAGGTGTAGTGTTAAGGTTTGGTTTAAGTTAAGGTTTAAGGTTAGAACTATTGCTGTTATTTTTTTGAGAGAGAGAGAGAGAGAGAGAGAGAGAGAGAGAGAGAGAGAGAGAGAATTTTTATTTTTTTTAAATTTTTTTAGTTTTTGGTGGACACAACATGTTTTTTTTTAAATTGTATTTGTATTATTGCTGAGGATCGAGCCCAGCACCCCACACATGCCAGCGAATGCACTACCACTTGAGCCATATCCTCAGCCCCTATTCCTCAGTTTTGTTTTAGTCCTAGGCTTAGGGTTAGGGCTAGTTATATGATTAGCATTAGGGTTAGGGCTAGTGTTTGTGTTAGGCTTAGGCTTAGGGTTAGGATAAGATTTGGGAAGAGGAGAAGCGGAAGAGGAGCAGCGGCCTGCTGAGGGGCAGAGCCGCCCCCCACCCCCCGCACCTGCCAGGTAGGCGGAACTGTGACCACCGACAGAAAATGCCCAGTGGCCTGCGGCGGGACAGACCTTCAAATCACTCCTGCAAGGTAGGCGTGCCTGCGACCCACCGGCAGAAGAGGAGCAGCGGCCTGTTGAGAGGCAGAGCCGCTCCCTCTCCCTGCGCCGCCGGCAAGGTAGAGGGAACTGGGACCACCCACAGAGCAAGCCCAGCGGCCTGCAGAGGGGCAGAGCCACCCCCCACCCCCGCGCCTGCCAGGTAGGCAGAACTGTGACCACTGACAGAAAAGGCCCAGTGGCCCGCGGCGGGACAGAGCTTCCAATCACTCCTGCAAGGTAGGCGGGCCTGCGACCCACCGGCACAAGAGGAGCACTGGCCTGCTGAGAGGCAGTGTTGCCCCCTCTCCCTGCGCCGGCAAGGTAGACGGAACTGTGACCACCCACAGAACAGGCCTAGAGGCCTGCTGAGGGGCAGAGCCGCCCCCAACCCCCCGCGCCTGCCAGGTAGGCGGAACTGTGACCACCGACAGAAAAGGCCCAGGGGCCCACGGAGGGGCAGAGATTCCAATCACTCCTGCAAGGTAGACGGGCCTGCAACCCACCAGCAGAAGAGGAGCAGCGGCCTGCTGAGAGGCAGAGCCGCCCCCTCCCCCCGCGCCTTCAAGGTAGACGGAACTGTGACCACCATCAGAACAGGCCAGACCTGCAACCGACAGACAGAACAGGCCCAGTGGCCTGAGGAAGGGTAGAGCCGCCCTGCCCCCACGCCTGCAAGGTAGGCGGACCTGCGACCCACTGGCAGAACAGCCCCAGAGGCCTGCAGAGGAGCAGTGCCACTGCCTGCACCTGCAAAGTAGGCGGACCTGCTACCGACCGACAGAGCAGGCCCAGTGGCCTGCCGGCGTGGTAGGCACATTGCCAAAATTGGAGGAGGGGCAGAGCCGCTGCCCGCGCCTGCGAGGGAGACTTTGCAACTATACAAGACCAATATAAATATATAGGGGGAAAATTCAATAGCACAACAGTTTCACCAAGTAGAAAGGAACGCGAACAGTATGAAGAGACAAGGAAAGAAAGGACCACAAGCAATGCAGGTCAACTCAACTTTAGAAGAGGTAATAGCTGCAGCAGATGTAATGTCAGATAAAGAATTCAGGATATACATGCTTCAGATGATCTGGAGTCTCAAGGAAGACATCAGACAGCAAAATCAGACAATGAAAGATCACTTCAACAATGAATTACATAAACAAATCCAAGAAGCAAAAGATCAACTATACAGGGAGATAGAGGTTATAAAAAATAAACAAACAGAAATCCTAGAAATGCAGGAAGCAATAAACCAACTTAAAAACTCAATTGGGAATACTACCAGCAGAGTAGAACACTTAGAAGATAGAACATCAGACAATGAAGATAAAGTATTTCAACTTGAAAAGAACATAGACAGCTCAGCAAGACTGTTAAGAAACCATGAGCAGAACATCCAAGAAATATGGGATAACATCAAGAGACCAAATTTAAGAGTCATTGGGATACAGGAAGGGACAGAGTTTCAAACCAAAGGAATGAGCAATCTATTCAATGAAATAATACGAGAAAACTTCCCAGACTTGAAGAATGAGACAGAATCCCAAATCCTAGAAGCCTACAGGACGCCGAATGTGCAAAATCATAAGAGACCCACACCTAGACACATTATAATGAAGATGCCCAACATACAGAATAAGGAGAGAATTATAAAAGCTACAAGAGAAAGGAAGCAGATCACATTTAGGGGTAAGCCAATCAGGATAACAGCTGATCTTTCAACACAGACTCTGAAAGCTAGAAGATCCTGGAATAACATATTTCAAACACTGAAAGAAAATGGGTTCCAACCAAGAATTGTGTTTCCAGCAAAATTAAGCTTCAGGATGGAAGATGAAATTAAAACCTTCCACGATAAACAAAAGTTAAAAGAATTTGCAGCTAGAAAACCATCTCTTCAAAACATACTCGGCAAAACATTACAGGAAGAGGAAATGGAAAATAACAATGAAAACCAACAGTGGGAGGTAGGACAGTAAAGGGGTAAAATTAATCAAAGAGGAAAACAAACCATGTTTAGTAACATAAATAAACAAATATGGCTGGAAGAACAACCCATATCTCAATAATAACCCTAAATGTTAATGGCTTGAACTCACCAATCAAGAGACAAAGGCTAGTAGAATGGATCACAAAACAAGACCCAACAATATGCTGCCTACAGGAGATGCATTTGATAGGAAAAGACATACATAGGCTGAAGGTGAAAGGTTGGGAAAAATCATATCACTAATATGGACTTCGGAAACAAGCAGGAGTGTCCATACTCATATCAAATAAAATAGATTTCAAGCCAAAGTTAATCAAAAGGGATAAAGAGGGACACTACATACTGCTTAAGGGAACCATACACCAACAAGACATAACAATCATAAATATATATGCCCCAAACAATGGTGCAGCTATGTTCATCAAACAAACTCTTCTCAAGTTCAAGAGTGTAATAGACCACCATACAATAATCATGGGAGACTTCAACACACCTCTCTCACCACTGGACAGATCTTCCAAACAAAAGTTGAATAAGGAAACTATAGAACTCAATAACACAATTAATAACCTAGACTTAATTGACATATATAGAATATACCACCCAACATCAAGCAGTTACACTTTTTTCTCAGCAGCACATGGATCCTTCTCAAAAATAGATCATATATTATGTCACAGGGAAACTCTTAGACAATACAAAGGAGTAGAGATAATACCATGCATCCTATCTGATCTTAATGGATTGGAACAGAAAATCAACGATAAAAGATGGAAGGAAAAAGAACACATCACTTGGAGAATGAACAATAGGTTACTGAATGATCAATGGGTTATAGAAGACATCAAGGAGGAAATTAAAAAAATTCTTAGAGATTAATGAAAACATTGACACAACATATCGGAATCTATGGGACACATTGAAAGCAGTTCTAAGAGGAAAATTCATTGCTTGGAGTTCATTCCTTATAAAAAGAAAAAAACCAACAAATAAATGATCTCATACTTCATCTCAAAATCCTAGAAAAAGAAGAGCAAAACAACAGCAAAAGAAGTAGAAGGCAAGAAATAATTAAAATCAGAGCTGAAATTAATGAAATCGAAACAAAAGAAACAATTGAAAAAAAATGACAAAACTAAAAGTTGGTTCTTTGAAAAAATAAACAAAATCGACAGACCCTTAGCCATGCTAGCAAAGAGAAGAAGAGAGAGAACTCAAATTACTAGCATACGGGATGAAAAAGGTAATATCACAACAGACACTTCAGATATACAGAAGATAATCAAAAATTATTTTGAATCCTTATACTCCAATAAATTAGAAGATAGTGAAGGCATCGATAAATTTCTTAAGTCATATGATCTGCCCACATTGAGTCAGGAAGATATAACACAACTTAAACAGACCAATATCAAGTGAGGAAATAGAAGAAACCATCAAAAGACTACCAACTAAGAAAAGCCCAGGACCGGATGGGTATACAGCAGAGTTTTACAAAACCTTTAAAGAGGAACTAATACCAATACTTTTCAAGCTACTTCAGGAAATAGAAAAAGAGGGAGAACTTCCAAATTCATTCTACGAGGCCAACATCACCCTGATACCTAAACCAGACAAAGACACTTCAAAGAAAGAAAACTACAGACCAATATCTCTAATGAACCTAGATGCAAAAATCCTCAATAAAATTCTGGCGAATCGGATACAAAAACATATCAAAAAAAATGTGCACCATGATCAAGTAGGATTCATCCCTGGGATGCAAGGCTGGTTCAATATACGGAAATCAATAAATGTTATTCACCACATCAATAGACTTAAAAATAAGAACTATATGATCATCTCGATAGATGCAGAAAAAGCATTCGACAAAGTACAGCATCCCTTTATGTTCAAAACTCTAGAAAAACTAGGGATAACAGGAACATACCTCAATATTGTAAAAGCAATCTATGCTAAGCCTCGGGCTAGCATCATTCTGAATGGAGAAAAACTGAAGGCATTCCCTCTAAAATCTGGAACAAGACAGGGATGCCCTCTCTCACCACTTCTGTTCAACATAGTTCTCGAAGCACTGGCCAGAGCAATTAGACGAAAGAAATTAAGGCATCAAAATAGGAAAAAAAGAACTTAAATTATCACTATTTGCAGATGACATGATTCTATACCTAGCATACCCAAAAGGGTCTACAAAGAAACTATTAGAGCTAATAAATGAATTCAGCAAAGTGGCAGGATATAAAATCAACACGCATAAATCAAAGGCATTCCTGTATATCAGCAACAAATCCTCTGAAATGGAAATGAGGACAACCACTCCACTCACAATATCTTCAAAAAAAAAAAAAATAAAATACTTGGGAATCAACCTAACAAAAGAGGTGAAAGACCTATACAATGAAAACTACAGAACCCTAAAGAGAGAAATAGAAGAAGATCTTAGAAGATGGAAAAATATACCCTGTTCATGGATAGGCAGAACTAACATCATCAAAATGGCGATATTACCAAAACTTCTCTATAGGTTTAATGCAATGCCAATCAAAATCCCAACGGCATTTCTTGTAGAAATAGAGAAAGCAATCATGAAATTCATATGGAAAAATAAATGACCCAGAATAGCAAAAACAACTCTAAGCAGGAAGTGTGAATCAGGCGGTATAGCGATACCAGACTTCAAACTATACTACAGAGCAATAGTAACAAAAACAACATGGTACTGGTACCAAAACAGGCGGGTGGACCAATGGTACAGAATAGAGGACACAGAAACCAATCCACAAAACTACAACTACCTTATATTTGATAAAGGGGCTAAAAGCATGCAATGGAGGAAAGATAGCATCTTCAACAAATTGTGCTGGGAAAAATGGAAATCCATATGCAACAAAATGAAACTGAATCCCTTTCTCTCGCCATGCACAAAAGTGAATTCAAAATGGATCAAGGAGCTTGATATCAAATCAGAGACGCGCCGTCTGATAGAAGAAAAAGTTGGCTACGATCTACAGTCGGTGGGGTCGGGCTCCAAATTCCTCAATAGGACACCCATAGCACAAAAGTTAATAACTAGAATCAACAAATGGGACTTACTCAAACTAAAAAGTTTTTTCTCAGCAAAAGAAACAATAAGAGAGGTAAATAGAGAGCCTACATCCTGGGAACAAATCTTGACTCCTCACACTTCAGATAGAGCCCTAATATCCAGAGTATACAAAGAACTCAAAAAATTAGACAATAAGAGAACAAACAACCCAATCAACAAATGGGCCAAGGACCTGAACAGACACTTCTCAGAGGAGGACATACAATCAATCAACAAGTACATGAAAAAATGCTCACCATCTCTAGCAGTCAGAGAAATGCAAATCAAAACCACCCTAAGATACCATCTCACTCCAGTTAGATTTGCAGCCATTAGGAAGTCAAACAACAATAAGTGCTGGCGAGGATGTGGGGAAAAGGGTACACTTGTGCACTGCTGGTGGGACTGCAAATTGGTGCAGCCAATTTGGAAAGCAGTATGGAGATTTCTTGGAAAGCTGGGAATGGAGCCACCATTTGACCCAGCTATTCCCCTTCTTGGTCTATTCCCTAAAGACCTAAAAAGAGCATGCTACAGGGACACTGCTACATCGATGTTCATAGCAGCACAATTCACAAGAGCAAGACTGTGGAACCAACCTAGATGCCCTTCAATAGATGAATGGATAAAAAAATGTGGCATTTATACACAATGGAGTATTACTCTGCATTAAACAATGACAAAATCATAGAATTCACAGGAAAATGGATGGCACTACAGCAGATTATGCTAAGTGAAGCTAGCCAATCCCTAAAAAACAAATGCCAAATGTCTTCTTTGATATAAGGAGAGTAACTAAGAACAGAGTAGGATCGAAGAGCACAAGAAGAAGATTAACATTAAACAGGGATGAGAGGCGGGAGGGAAAGGGAGAGAGAAGGGAAATTGCATAGAAATGGAAGGTCCCTCAGAGTTATACAAAAGTACATACAAGAGGAAGTGAGGGGAAAGGGAAAATAATACAAGGGGGACAAATGAATGTCAGTAGAGGGGGCAGAGAGAGAAGTGGGGAGGGGAGGGGAGGGGGGATAGTAGAGGATAGGAAAGGCAGCAGAACACAACAGACACTAGTACGGCAATATGTAAATCAATGGATGTGTAACTGATGTAATTCTGCAATCTGTATATGGGGTAAAAATGGGAGCTCATAACCCACTTGAATCAAAGTGTGAAATATGATATATCAAGAAATATGTAATGTTTTGAACAACCAACAATAAAAAATTAAAGAGTTAAAAAAAATTTAAAAAAGGATATAATTTGGAGTTAAGTTTAGATCTAGGGTTAGGGCTAGGTCTAAGTATAGTGCAAAGATTAGGGCTAGGTTTAGGGTTATGGTAAATGATAGGGTTAGAACTAGGGATAAGACTAGGGCAAGAGTTAGAGTTAGTCTTAGGGCCAGTGTTATGTTTAGTTTTAGGAATAGGGCTAAATCAGGGCAAGGATTAGAACTAGGGTTAGTGTTCAGCTTATGCCTAGCATTAGGGCTAGGGTTAGGGTTATGTTTAGGGACAGGGATGTGTAATAGCTAGGTTTAGAGGTAGAGTGAGGGTTAGAATTAGGATTAGGGCTAGGGTTAATGTTAGGGTTATGATTAAGGCTAGGTTTAGGACTAGGATGAGGGCTAGGGTTTGTTGTAGGATTAGGTCTAGAATTAGGTCTAGGGATAATGTCAAGTCTAATATGTTACAGTTAAGAGTAGATTTGGGATTAAGTCTATGTCTTAGTCTAGTTTAAGTGTTAAGTTTAGGGTAAGGGTCAGTTTTAGAGCTAGGGTTATATTTAGGTTCAGGTTCAGTGTTATGGTTTGTATTAAGTTAAGATGTAGGGATAGGGCTCAAATGAGCATTAGGTTTAGAGTTAGGTTTAGGGTGATGAATAGGGTTAGGTGTAGGGTTCAGGGTGTGTTTAGGGTAATGGAGATATTTAGGGTTTGTGATAGGGTTAGCGTTAGGCCTATGGTTAGCATTAGGAATAGGGTTACCATAAGGGTAATGTATAGGGTTAGGTTTAGGGTTAGGTTTAGGGTTAGGGTTAGGGCTTAAGGTTAGGGTTATTGTTAGGGATAAGGCTAGGTTTATGTTTAGGCCAAAGGTTAGGCTTTGAGGTATGCTTATGTCTAAGGTGAAGGTTAGGCTTAGGGTTAGGGCTAGGTTTAGGGTTAGGGTTATGCTTACGGTAGGTTTAGGACTTGGATTAGCGTTAGGTTTTGTGTTAGGTTTAGTTCTAGTGTTAGTGCTATGTGTAATGTAAGATCTGGGGTTCTAACTAGGGCTAGTTTTAGGGTTAGGGTTAGGGTTATGGCTAGGCCTATTGTTAGGTTTAGATTTTGGTTTAGAGTCACTTTTAGAGCTAGGTTTAATGTTAGTGTCAGGATCAATGTTCAGATTAGAGTTAAGGTGAAAGCCAGAATCAGGAGTAGGTTTAGGTCTAGGGGTAGTTTTATTGTTTGGTTTAGGTTAAGGGTTATTGTTAGGGCTAGGACTAGGTTTAGAGTAATAGATAGGGTTAGTGTTAGCAATATGATTAGGGTTAGGCCTAGGATTAGCATTTGGGTTAGGGTTAGGTTTAGGGTAAAGAATAGAGTTAGTGCTAGTGTTAGGGCTTGTGTTAACCTTAGGATTTTGTCTACATTTAGAGATAGGCCTAGGGTTAATGTTAGTGTTAGGTTTAGCAGAAGTGTTAGGGTTTGAGCTAGGGTTAGGGCTAGGATGAGGGTTAGGATTAGAGTCAAGTCTACGGTTAGGTTTAAGGTTAGGGTTATGGCTTGGGTTAGCATTAGGGTTAGGGTTGTGTTTAAGGTAATGGATAGAGTTTGTGCTAGGATTTGTGCTATGATTACAGTTAGAATTAGGGCTAGGTTTAGGGTTAGGTTGAGGGTTAGGGCTATTGTTATGTTTAGGGTAAAGATTAGAGTTTGAGTAGTGTTAGGGCCAGGACCAGTGTTAGGGTTGAAGTTGGTGCTGGGGATAGGGTTAGGGTTATGCTTAGGTCTAGGTTTAGGGCTAGAATTAGGGCTAGGTTGTGTGTGAGGTTTAGGGCTACTGTTAGGTGCATGGGTAATGTAAGAGCGAGGGTTATGGTAATGGGTAGATTTAGGGTTTTTGTAGTGTTTTGGTTAGATTTTCAGTTAGGATAAAGTTTAGAGCTAGGGTTTGTGTTAGGGTAAGTGTCTAGGGTTAAGTCTAGGGTTATGGTTAGGGATAGATTTAGGGTTATGTTTAGGATTAGGTCTAGTGTAAGGTTTAGATTTAGGGTAAGGGTCAAGTTTAGAGCTAGATGTATTATTAAGGTCAGGGTATGGCTTATGGTTCAGTTTAGGTTAAGGTTTAGATTTAGGGCTTTATTAGTGTTAGGGTTAAAGTTAGGGTTAGGGTAATTAATAAGCTTAGGATTAAGGAACAGATTAGTTTTATGGTAAGGAATAGGTTTAGGGATTTTGATAGGCTTAGGGTTAACCTAGGGTTAGAATTAGGGTTAGGATTATTGTTAGGGTAATGGATAGGATTAGAGTTAGGCTTAGGTCTAGGGTTATGGATAGGATTAGGGCTAGGGTTAGGGTAATGTATAGAATTAGAGCTATGGTTAGGGCTATGGTTAAGGTGAGAATTAGGGCTAGGGTTAGGTTAGGGTTTGGGATAGGGCTAGGGTTATGTTTAGGGTAAAGGTTAGGCTTTGAGCTGGGGTTAGGTCTAAGGGGAGGGTCAGGGTTAGGGTTAGGGCTAGGGTTAGTTTAGTGTTACACTTAGGGCTACGTTTAGGCCTAGGATTTGGGCTAGGTTTTGTGTTAGTTTAGGCCAAGTGTTAGGGCCATGAGTTGTTAAGAGCTAGGGTTATGATTAGTGCTAGTTTTAGGGTTAGGGTTACGGCTAGGTGTAGTGTTAGGATTAGGTTTTGAGTTATGCTGAGTTCTGGAGCTAGGTTTATGTCAGTGTCAGGGTCAGTGTTCAGGTGAGAGTGAGTGTTGGGGTTAGTGCCAGAATTAGGACTAGGGTTAGGTCTAGAAGTAGGGTTAGTGTTTGGGTTATGTTAAGGGTGAATGTTAGGGCTAGGACAAGGTTGTTGTTCAGGTCTAGTGCTAGAGTTATGGCTAGATTTAGGATTAGGTTTAGGTCTAGGACTCGTGTTACGTTTAGGTTTAGGTATAGGATTAGCAGTAGGGCTAATGTTAGGGTTCAGGTTTGGGTTAAGGTCAGGTTCAGACCTACGGTTAGTGTTAGGGTCAGTATAAATTTCAGGGTTAGGATTAGGGTTTAGGTTATGGTTAGAGCTAGAATGATTGCTAGGGTTAGGACTAGTAATAGGGATAGGGTTTGGGTTAGGCTATGGATTAGCATTAGGACTAGGGTTAGCATTAGGTTTAGGGTTTGGCTTAAGGTAACAAATAGGATAAGAGCTATGGTTAGGGAAGGGTAATGGACTGGCTTATGGCTAGGGTTAGTGTAAAGGTTAAAGCTAGGGTTAGCACTCGGATTAGGTCCAGGTTTTGGGTTAGGTTAGGGCTAGTGTTAGGGATACAGCTAATGTACAAACTAGGATTATGATGAGGGCCAACTTTTTGGTTAGTGTTATGGCTAGGACAAGTGTTACGGTTAGGGTTAGTGTTAGCATGATGTTTAGAGCTAGCGTTAGTGTTAAGGTCAGGGTCAGTGTTCAGGTTAGAGTTAGCTTTATGATTAAAGCCAGAATTATCACTAGCATTAGGTCTAAGTGTAGGGTTAGTGTTTGGGTTAAGTTAAGGTTTACTATTAGGGCTAGGGCTAGGTTTTTGTTTATGTCTAGGGCTAGAGATATGGCTAGATTTAGGATTAGGTTTAGGTCTAGGTCTAGTGTTAGGGTTAGGTTTAGGAATAGGTTTATTTCTAGTGCTAGTATTAGGGTTCATTATAGGGTTAGGGTCAGGTTTAGACCTACAGTTACCATTAGGGTCAGAATAAGTGTCAGGTTTGACTTATGGTTAGAGCTAGAATGAGGGCTAGTGTTAGTACTCATAATAGGATTAGGGTTAGGACTAGGGTTAGCATTAGGGTTAGGGTTGGCTTAGGGTAAGGGATAGGGTTAGACCTATGGTTAGGGCTACATTTAGGGTAGGGTTAGGGCTAGTATTATAATTAGGTTTAGGGTTAAAGCTAGGGTTAGGTTTCAGATTAGGGCTAAGTTTTGATTAGAGTTAGGGCTTGGTTCAGACTTATGGCCAATGTTTGAAGTAGAGTTACAATTTGGGCTAGTTATAAGATTGGTGTTAGGATTAGGTCTAGTGTTAGGGTTAGGTTTAAAATTAGGGTGATGTTTGGAGCTAGGGTTAATATTAGGGTAAAAATTAAGGTCAGAGGTAATATTAGGTTTAGGGTTTGGACTTGAATTAGGGCTAGGCTTAGGGCTAGATGTAGGATTAGGTTTTGGTTTAGGTTAAGCTTTAAAGTTAGGGCTATGACTCAGTTTTGTTTTAGGACTAGGGCTATATTTAGGGCTAGTTTTAAGATTAGTGTAAGTTTAGGACTAATGTTAGGGTTAGGTTTAGTCTTAGGTTTAGAGTTAGATTTAGTGTTAGGGTTAGATCTAGAGTTAGGTCTAGGGCTAAAGATATGGCTAGCATTAATTCTAGGTTTATAGCTAGGATTAGAGTTATGATAAAAATAGAGTTAGAACTAGGGATAAGCTTAGTGCAAGAGTGAGAGTTAGTCTTAGGGATTGGCTTAGGGTTTGGTTAGGTATAACACTTAATTAGGGCTAGGAATACTGCTAGGTTTATGTATATGTTTAGGCCTACGGTTAGTTTGGGGCTTAGGGTTAGGTTTAGTGTAAATGATGGGGTTAGAGCTAGGTTTAGGGCTAGGACGAATGTTAGAATTAGGATTAGGGCTAGGGTTTCATTAGAGTTATGATTAAGGCTAGGATGAGGCCTAAGGTTTGTGTTTTGGTTAGGGCTAGGATTAGTGTTAGGGCAAATGTCAGTTCTAGGGTTACGTTTAGGGATAGTTTTAGGGTTAGGTTTATGGTTATGTTTAGTGTAAAGGTTAGATTTAGGGTAAGGGTCAAATTTAGAACTAGGGGTATTATTTGGGTCAGGGTCATATATAGGGTTTTGTTTAATTTAGAGTTTAGGGTTAGGGCAAAAATTAGCATTGGGGTTTGGGTTAGGGTAATGATAGTTTTAGGTTTAGGGTTCAGGTTAAGTTTAGCATAATGGATAGGGTTACGGTTTGGCATAGGGTTAGATTTAGGCCTCGGGTTAGCATTAGAATTAGGGCTATGTTTAGGGCAATTGATAGGGTTAGAGCTAAGTTTAGAGCTAGGGTTATGGATAGGATTAGGGCTATGGTTATGGTCAGTGTTAGGGTTAGGACTATGGTTTGTGTTAAGGTTAGGGCTAGGATTACAGCTAGGGCAAATGTCAGGTCTATGGTTACTTTAGGAATGGTTTTAGGGTTAGGTTTATGGCTAGGTCTAGTATAAGGGTTAGGTTTAGAGGTACGGTCAGGGTTAGAGCTAGGTATATTATTACAGGAAGGGTCAGAGTTAGGGTTTGGCTTAGGTTAAGTTTAGGATTAGGGCTCAAATTATCATTAGGGTTAGGGTAATGATAGGGTTAGGTTTAGGGTTCAGGTTAGGTTTAGGTTAATGAATAAGGTTAGGGTTAGTCCTATGATTACCATTAGGGTTATGGTTAGGTTTAGGGAAATGGATAGGTTTAGAGCTAGTGATAAGGCTAGGGTTATGGTTAGGATTCATGCTAGGGTTAGGGTAAGGTTTAGTGGTAGGTTTTGGTTTAAGGTTAGGTTTAAAAGTAGGGTTAAGTCTCAAATAAGGGCTAGGTTTTGGGTTTGGTTAGGGCTAGGTTTAGGGCTATGGCTAATGTATGAACTAGTGTTACAATTTGTGCCAGTTTTAGGGTTAGGGTTCAGGTGATGTTTAGAGCAAGGGTTATATTTAGTGTAAGTGTCAGGGTCAGGGTTAGTTTTAGTGTTAGGTTTAGGACTCGAATTAGGGCTAAAGTTAGTGCTAGGTGTAGCGTTAGGTTTTAGTTTAGGTTAAGAGATATGGTTATTGCTATGGCTCAGTTTTATTTTAGGGATAAGGCTAGGGTTAAGGCTAGATTTTGGATAATGTCAGGGTTAGGGCTAGTGTTAGAGTGAAGTTTAGGCTTAGGGTTAGGGTTAGATTTAGAGTTAGGGTTGATCTAGGGTTAGGGCTCATGCTAGGGTTAAGGCTAGTGTTAGGATTATGATAAGGAATATGTTCAGAACTAGGGATATGTCAAGGGTGAGAATTATAATTATTCTTAGGAGTAGGCTTAGGGTGAGGTTTAGGGTTAGAGATAAATTAGGGCTAGGATTAGGACTAGGGTTAGTGTTAGGATTAAGCCTAATTGTTGGGCTAAGTTTAGGGTTAGCATTGTGTTTAGGGTTAAGTTTAGGGGAATGGGAGTGGTTAGTGCTAGGTTTAGTGGTAGGGTGATGGTTAGAATTAGGATTAGGCCTAGGGTTATGGTTCAGTTTAGGATTAAGGCTAGGATTAGGGCTAGGATGAGGGGTAGGTTTTCTGCTAGGGTTAAGGCTATGACTCAGGCTAGGGATAATATAAGGTCTAGGGTTATGGTTAAGGATAGTTTTAGGGTTAGGTTATGGCTAGGTCTAGTGTAAGGGTTAGTTTTAAGTTAAAGGTCAGCTTTAGATCTAGAATTATTATTAGTGTCACGGTCATGGTCAGGGTTATCACTTGGTTTACATTAAGGTTAAGGGGTTAGGGCTTGAATTAGTGTTAGGGTAAGGTTTCGAGTTAAGGTAATGGAAGGGTTTACTTTAGGTTTTAGTTAAGGTTTAAGGTAACGGATGGGTCAGTTTTAAGTGATCAGGTTAGGGTTAGCATTAGGGTTAGGGTTATGGTTATTGTAATGGCTAGTTTTAGAGCTAGGGTTAGGGCTAGATTATGGTATGGATGAAGTCTAGGATTAGGGTTAAGTTTAGGTATAGAGCTAGGTTTTGTTTAGGGTAAGTGTTAGGGTAAGGGTAAATGTTAGTTTAGGGTTAAGATTGTGTTTAGGTTAAGATAAGGGTTAGTATTTGAGCTATGGTTAGAGCTAGTGCGAGGGTCAGGTTTAGGTTTAGTTCTAAGTTCAAGATTATGGTTATTAGGTTTAGTGTTAGGGATAGGGTTTTAATTAGGGTTAGGGTTAGGGTTAGGATTAGGGTAGTGGATATGGTTAGAGCTAAAGTTTGGCCTAGGGTTAAAGTTAGGATTAGGGCTAGGTATTGGATTAGAATTTAGGATAGGGCTAGGGTTATGTTTAGTGTAAGGGTTAGGCTTTGAGCTAGGTTTAGGTCTAAGGAGAGGGTTAGGGTTAGAGTTAGGGTTTGGGTTAGGGCTAGGCTTAGGTTTATGCTTAGAGCTAAGTTTAGGCCTAGGATTAGCTCTAGGTTTTGTGTTAGGTTTAGGGCTAGGTTTAGGCCTATGTGTAATGTAAATGCTAGGGTTATGTTTAGGGCTAGTTTCAGGTTGAAGGTTATGGCTAGGTCTAGTGTTAGGTCTAGGTTTTGGGTTAGTGTCAGGTTTAAAGCTAGTTTAAGTGTTAGGATCAGGGTCAGTGTTCGGGATAGGTTTAGGTTTAGGGTTAGAGCCAGAATTAGGACTAGGGTTAGGTCTAGGGGTAGGGTAAGTGTTTGGTTTATGTCAAGGGTTATTGTTAGGGCTAGTGCTAAAATTTTGTTTAGGTCTATGGCTAGATTTATAGCTACATTTAGGATTAGCTTTGGGTCTAGGTGTAGTATTAGGCTTATGTATAAGTATAGGGTTACCAGTAGGTCTAGTGTTAGGTTTTGGTTTAGGTTTAGGGTGAGGTTTATACCTAGGATTACTTTTAGGGTCAGATGAGGGTCAGGGTTAAGTTTTAGAGGTAGAATGGGGGCTAGGGCTAAGACTAGTAATATTTTTAGAGTTAAAGTTAGGCTAAGTATTAGGGTTAGGACTAGGGTTAGCATTTGGGATAGGGTTTGGCTTAGGGCAAAGGATTGGGTTAGAGCTAGGGTTAGCATTTGGGTTAGGGTTTGGCTTAGGGTAATAGATTGGTTTAGAGCTAGGGTTAGAGCTAGGGTTAGGGTTAGGTTTAGGGCTAGTGTTAGAGTTCTGATTAGGGATAAAGCTAGGTTTAGGGCTCGGATCCAGGGTAGGATTTGTGTTAGGGTTAATGTTAGGGTTAGGACAATAAATAATGTACAACCTAGGGTTACAACTAAGGCTAGATTTAGGGTTAGAGTTAAGACTAGGTCTAGTGTTAGGGTTAATTTAATTTAGGGTGATGATTAGAGCTAGGATTAGTGTTAGGGTCAGCGTCAGTGTCAGAGTAATTTTTAGAGTTAGGGTTAGGGCTAGGTGTAAGGTTTGGATTTGGTTTAGGTTAAGGGTTCGGGTTAGGGATATGGCTTGGTTTTGTTTTATGGCTAGGGCCAGGGCTAGGGCAAGTTTTAGGAATTGCATTGTGGTTAGGGGTAGTGTTAGGGTTTGGTTTGGCTTATGATTACAGTTAAATTTAGAGTTAGGTTTAGACTTAGAGTGAGGGTTAGATCTAGAGTTTGGACTCAGGCTAAGGATAGAACTAGGGCTAGGGCTAGGGCAAGAGTTATAGTTAGTCTTAGGGCTATGGTTAGGGTTAGGATAGGATTAAATTAGGGCTAGGATTAGCGCTAGGTTTAGTGTTAATATTAGCCCTAGGGTTAGGGCAGGGGGTAGGGTTAGGTTTAGGCTTGTGGTTAGGTTTATGGTAAGGGATGGTGTTATAGGTAGGTTTAGGGCTAGGGTGAGGGTTAGAATTAGGCTTAGGGCTCGGGTTATGTTTTGGGTTAGGATTAAGGCTAGGTTTAGGGCTAGGATTATGGTTAGGGTTAATTTCAGGTCTAGGGTTACAGTTAAAGACAGTTTAAGGTTAGGTTCATGGCTACGCCTTGTGTAAGAGTTAGGTTTAGTGTTAGGGTCAGGTTTAGAGATAAGGATATTACTAGGGTCATAGTCATGATTAGTGTTTTGGATAGGTTAATGTTTAAAGTTAGGACTCGAATTAGCATTAACTTTAGGATCAGCGTAATGATAGGTTTAGGTTTCAGGTTAGATTTAGGGTAATGGATAGGGAGAAGATTAGAAATAGGGTTAGGTTTAGGCCTAAGGTTAGCATTAGAGTTAGGGTTATGATTAGGGTAATGGGTAGGGTTAGAGCTAGGGTTACAGCTAGGGGTATGGTTACAATTAGTGATAGAGTTGGAGTTAAGTTTAGGGTTAAAGCTAGAGACAGGGCTGAGAATAGGGCTAGGATTTGGGTTAAGTTAGGGCTAGGGTTAGGGTTACATCTGATGTAAGTACTAGGGTTATGATTAGGGCTAATTTTAGTGTTAGGGTTTAGGACTAGGTCTAGTGTTAGGTTTAGGTTTAGGTTTAGGGTGATGTTTAGACCGAGGGTTAGTGTTAAGGTAAGTGTCAGGTTGAGGGTTCGTTTTAGGGTTTGGCTTAAGACTCGAAATTGTTGCTAGGGTTAGGGCTAGGTGTAGGATTAGGGCTTGGTTTATGTTAAGGATTTGGTTTAGGTCTATGTCTCAGTTTTGTTTTAGTGCTAGGGCTATGGTTAAGGCTAGTTTTAGGATTAGCCTTATGGTTAGGGCTATGGTTAGGTTTAGGCTTAGGCTTATTGTTAGGGTTAGATTTAGAGTTAGGGTTAGATCTAATGTTATGGCCAGGGATATGAATAGGACTAGGGTTAGATCTTTGGTTCAGGCTAGGATTAGGCTTCCAGTAATGTATAGGGTTAGAACTAGAGTTAGGGCTATGGTGAGAGTTAGAGTCAGTCTTTGGACTAGGGTTAGGGTTAGGGTTAGGGATAGGGATAAATTAGGGCTAGTGTTAGTGTCAGGTTTAGGCCTAGAGTTAGGGTTAGGGTTATAATTAAGGCTATGTTTAGGGCTAGGATAAGGGCTAGGGTTTGTGCTAGGTTTAGGGCTAGGATTATGGCTAGGGCTAAAGTCAGGTCTGTAGTTATGGTTAGGGATAGTTTTAGGGTTAGGTTTCTGTCTAAGTCTAATGGAAGGGTTATGTATAGAGTAATAATCAGGTTTAGAGCTAGGGGAATTATTAAGTCAGGGTCAGTGTTGGGCTTTGGTTTAGGTTCGAGTTTAGGGTTAGGGCTCAAATTAGCATTAGTGTTAGCATTAGGGTAATGATAAGGTTAGGTTTAGGGTTCAGGTTAGGTTTAGGGTAATTAACAGTTTGGGGGATAGTGATAAGGTTAGGGTTAGGCCTAGGGTTAGCATTGGTGTACGGGTAATATTTGTGGTAATAGATACAGTTAGAGTTAAGGTTATGACTAGGGTTATGGTTAGAATTAGGTTTTGAGTTAGGGTTAGGGTAAGGGTTAGAACTAGGGTTAGGTTTAGGGTTATGTTTAGCATAAGGGTTAGGTTCTGAGCTATGGTTAGGGCTAGGCTGGGAATTAGCTTCAGGGTTAGGTCTAGGGATAGCATTACCATAGGTTTTGGGTTGGAGTTAGGGTTAGAGTTAGACCTAGGATTAGTTGTATGGTCAGTATTAGGGTTAGAATTTGGGATAGGGTTAGAGCTAGAATGAGAGCTAGGGTTAGGGCTATTAATAGAGTTAGAGTTTTGGTTAGCCTAAGGATTAGGGATAGGTCTAGGGTTACCCTTAGGTTTAGGGTTTTGCTTAGGGTAAGGGATTGGTTTAGAGCTAGGTTTAGGGCTATGGTTAGGGTTATAGTTAGGGTTAAATCTAGGGTTAGGGCTCGGATTAGGGGTAGTTTTGGTGTTATGGTTAGGGATAAGTTCAGGGCCACAGCTAATGTAAGAACTAGGGTTAAAATTAGGTTAGTTTTTGTGTTATGGTTTGGTTTATTTTTAGGGTGATATTTATAGCTAGGGTTTGTGTTAGGATAAGAGTCAACGTCAGGGTTCATTTTAGGTTTAGGGATAGGACTCGAATTATTGTTAGGGTTATTCTTAGCTTTCAGTTTATGGTGAGGGTGGTGTTTACAGCTAGGTTGAGTGTTAGGATATGAGTCAGGGTCAGTGTTAGTTTTATAGTTAGTGTTAGAACTCGAATTAGGGCTAGGGATAGGTCTAGGTTTAGTGTTAGGGTTTGGTTTAAGTTAATGTTTAGGGTTAGGGCTATTGCTTGGTTTTGGTTTAGTCCTAGGGTTAGGTTTAGGGCTAGTGTAAGTGTTAAGCTTAGGCTTATTGTTAGGGTTAGATTTAGGGTTAGGGCTGAAACTAAGGATAGGGCAAGAGTTAGGGCAAGGGATAGGGTTATGGCAAAATATAGGCTTATGGTATGGGATAGGTTAGAACTAGGGATAGGTATAGGGCGAGAGTTAGAGTGTGTCTCGGGGCAATAGTTAGTGTTAGGGTTAGAGATAGGTTAAATTAGTGCTAGGATTAGGGCTAGTTTTATTGTTTGGCTTAAGCCTAGAGTTAGGGTTAGGGTTAAGTTTAGGGTAAGAGATGGCTAAGTATAGAGGTAGGTTGAGGTTAGAATTAGGGTTAGGGGTGGGATTAGGGTTATGATTAAAACAAGGTTTAGGACTAGGATGAGGACTAGGGTTTGTTTTAGGTTTAGGACTAGGATTAGGGCTAGGGCTAATTTCATGTACAGAATTATGTTTAAAGATAGTTTTAGGGTTAGATTTGTGGCTACGTCTAGGGTAAGGGTTAGGTGTAGGGTTATGTTCAAGTTTAGAGCTATGGGTTTTATTAGAGTCAAGGTCAGGGTTAGGGTTTGGGATCGGTTAAGGTTTAAAGTTAGGGCTTGAATTAGTTTTAGTGTTAGGGTTAGGGCAATGATACGGTTAGGTTTAGGTTCAGGTTAGGTTCAGGGTAATTGATTGGATTAAGATTAGGGATAGGTTTAGGCTAATGCCTAGGGTTAACATTAGGGTTATGGTTTTGGTTATGGTAATGGATAGCGTTAGAAATCTATTTAGAACCAGGTTTATGGTTATGAATAGGGCTAGAGTTAAAGCTAGGATTAGAGCTATGTTTTCTGTTAAGTTAGGGATAGGGTTAGGGTTAGGGCTAAAGTAAGTACTAGGGTGAAGTTTAGGGCTAGTTTTAGGGTTTTAGGGCTATAGATAGTGTTAGGGTTAGGTTTAGGGTTAGGGTGATATTTAGAGCTAGTAGTATTAGGGTCAGTGTCAGGTTCAGGGTTAGTTTAAAGGTTCGGCTTACAACTCATATTAGTGTTAGGGTTAGGGCTAGGTTTAAGGTTATGGTTTGGTTTAGGTTAAGTGTTAGGGTTATTGCTATAGCTCAGTTTTGTTTTAGGGCTAGGGCTATGGTTAAGGCTAGTTTTAGGATTAGTGTTATGGTTTGGGCTAGTGTTAGGGTTTGGCATAGCCTTCAGGTTAGGGCTCGATTTAGAGTTAGGTTTTGTCTAAGGTTAGTGCTAGGGCAAAGGATTGGGAAAGGGTTAGGGCTAGGGTTAGGGCTAGGGTTAGGGTTATGAGTTAGAGTGAGTGAAAGATCTAATGTGAGAGTTAGAGTTAGTCTTAGGACTAGGGTTAGGGATGGGGATAAATTAGGGCTATGGTTAGAGATAGTTTTAGGAAAAGGTTTATTTCTAGGTCTATTGAAATGGTTAGGTATAATGTAAGAGTCAGGTTTAGAGCTAGGGGAATTATTAAGGCCAGGGTCAATGTTAGGGCTTGGTTTAGGATTGAGTTTAGGGTTATAGCTCGAGTTAGAGTTAGGGTTAGGGTTAAGGTAAAAATAGGGTTAGGTTTCGGGTTCAGGTTAGGTTTAGGGTAATTGATAGTTTTGGAGATAGTGATAGGGTTAGGTTTAGTCTTAGGGTTATCATTAGGATAAAGGTTATGTTTAGGGTAATGGTTCCAGTTAGAGTTAAGGTTAGGGCTAGGGTTATTGTTAGGATTAAGTCTTGGGTTGGGTTAGGGTGAGGGTTAGGATTAAGGCTAGGTTTAGGGCTCGGATGAGGGATTGTGTTAGGGTTAGGGCTAGAATTATGGCTAGATATAATGTCAGGTCTAGGGTTACAGTTAGGGATAGTTTTAGGGAAAGGTTTATGGCTTGGTCTATTGTAAGGGTTAAGTATAGGGTAAGCGTAAGATTTAGAGCTGGGGGAATTATTAGGGCCAGGGTCAGTGTTAGGCCTTGGTTTAGTTTTGAGTTTAGGGTTATGGCTCAAATTAGAGTTAGGGTTAGGGTTAGGGTAAAGATAGGGTTAGGTTTAGGGTTCAGGTTAGGTTTAGGGTAATTGATAGTTTTGGGGATTGTGATAGGGTTAGGGTTAGTCCTAGGGTTATCATTAGGATAAGGGTTATGTTTAGGGTAATGGATACAGTTAGAGTTAAGTTTAGGGCTAGGATTGTGCTTAGGATTAGGTGTTGGGTTAAGTTTAGGCATAGGATTAAGGCTAGTTTTATCACTTGGATGAGGGTTTGTGTTAGGGCTAGGGCTAGGATTAAGGCTAGGGTTAATGTCAGGTTCAGCATTACAGTTAAGGATAGTTGTAGGATTTGGTTATGAATAGGTCAACTGTAAGGGTTAGGTTTAGGGTAAATGTCAGGTTTAGAGCTAGGTGTGTTATTATGGTCAGGATCAGGATTAGGGATTGGTTTTGGTTAAGGTTTAGAGTTAAGGCTCGAATTAGCATTAGGTTTAGAGTAATGGACATGGTTAGATTTAGGGTTCTGGTTAGGTTTAGGGTTTTGAATAGCCTTAGTGATAGCTATACAGTTAGGTTTAGTCCTATTGTTAGCATTGTGTTATGCTTAAGTTTAGGGTAATAGATAGAATTACAGCTAGGTTTAGGGCCACATATATGGTTATGATGAGGGCTAGTGTTAGGATTAGGGTTAAGGTTATGTTTAGGCCTAGGGTTAGGGTTAGGTTTAGGATAAGTGTTATGGTTGGACCTAGATTTAAGGCTAGGGTGAGGGTTAGGGTTAGACCAGGTCTAGGGTAAATGTTAGGGTTAGGGCTACATTTAGCATTAGGGTTATGGTTAGAGTTATGGTAATGGATATATTTAGAGCTAGGGTTTGCACAATGGTTACAGTTAAAATTAGTGTTAATTTTAGGGTTAGGGATAGAGCTATGTTAATGTTTAGGGTTAGGATTAGGGCTCAGTTTAGAGGTAGTGTTAGGGTTAGAGTTACTTTATTCAAATTTCTTTGATACAATCCAGGATTCATCTTTAACTAACCTTACTCTGTTTCCCAGGTTTAGGCCTTTTGGTTCTACTGTTTGGTGTCCAGAACAGTTAATATTTTCATTTTACTTCATTTTGACCTATACGAGTAAATGTAAATGGACCTGGAAATCAAACAGGATTTATGCTAGTTGCTTGAAACTGCAGACAAACACTGAATTCTTTGTGGGGACACTCTGGTATATTCCTTTTGAGTGTAGGCCTAGGCTGAAGCACACAAAAACATTTTTATCTGAGAGCCCTTTAGGAGAAAGCAGGGAATGTGCATGCACTGAAATTCCTCCCATAATTATTTGGTCAGATTTGTTTGATGCTGAGTAGGATTCATAATTTAACTTGCCCCACAAAGCTCTCCAAGTGTGGGACTTCTAATATCAATGGTTCTCTAATCAAGTTAGGGTTAGTGTTAGGTTTAGGGTTAGGGCTAGGGCTAGATGTAGTGTTTGGGTGAGAGTAAGTTTTGTACATATTTCGTGGATATTTGGAAGGAATCATCTTTTACCTAGCCTTAATATGCTCCTTAGGTTTGGGACTTCTCATTTCAATGATTCAGTAACAGGGACACTCTGGATTTCAAGGTTTCACTTCATATTGACCTATATAGGTAATGAAAATGAGGGTTGAAATCAAACCGGGTTGGTACTAGCTGTTTGAAACTTCAAACACTGAATCAGTTCTCTGTGTGAACTCTCTGGTTTGTCCTTGTGAAAGTAGCCCTAAGATGAAGATGGCAAAAATAACTTTCCTGAGATCCCTTTAGAGGAAAACAAAGAAATATGCATGAACAAATACCACCTCAATTATTTGGTCATATTTCTTTGATACTGCATAGGATTCATCTGATATCTTAGCTAACTAAGCTCCCCAAGTTTGGGACTTCTAGGATCTTCAGTGTTTCAATCAAGTTAGGGTTTGTGTTAAGGTTAGTATTAGGGATAGTGTTAGAGCTAGTATTAGGATTAGAGTTACTTTTTTTTTTTCAAATTTCTTTGATACTGGGAAGGATTAATCTTTTTCCTATTCTTCCTATACTCCACATATTTGGACCTCCTAGGTTTAATGGTTCACTGTAAGGAACAGTTTTTATTTTAAAGTTTCACTTCATTTTGTCCTATACAGGTAAATGGAAATGGAGCTGAAAATCAAACAGCATTGGTGCTAGCTGCTTGAAACTTCACACTCCATCAATTCTCTGTGAGCAATCTCTGGTTTGTTCTTGTGACAATAGGCCTAAGCTGAAGCATGTAAAAACAACTTTATCCAAGAGTCCTTTAGGAGATAATAGGGAAATATGCATGTACTGATATACTCCATCAACTTTTTGGACAGATTTCTTTGATATTGCACAGCATTCATCCCTTAGTTTGCCCCACTAGGCTGCTAAGTTTGGAAATTCTATGGTCAAAGGTTTCTTAAAAATGTTAGGGTTAGGGGAAGAGTTAGGGTTAGAGCTAGTGTTAGGGTTAGAGCTAGTTTTATTCAAAATTCTTTGGTACTTGGCAGGATTTATCTTTTAGCTAGATTTACTCTGTTCCCCAGGTTTAGGCCTTCTCTGTTCACAGGTTCGCTGTCAGGAACAGTTTGTATTTTAAGATTTCAGTTCATTTTGACCTATACAGGAAAGTTAATGGAGTTGAAAATCAAACAGGGTTTTTGCTAGCTGCTTGAAACTTCACCCACTCCATCAGTTCTCTCTAGGGACTCTGGTATGTTCCTTGTAAAAGTAGGTCTATGCTTAAGCATGCAAAAAAAACTTAATCTGAGAGTCCTTTAGGAGAAAACAGGAAAATATACATGTACTGAAATATCTTCCATAATTATTTGCTCAGATTTGTTTGATGTTGTGTAGGATTCATCACTTAGCTTGCCCCACCAGGCTCACCAAGTGTGGGGATTCTAGGATCAATGGTTCTCTAATCAGGTTAGTGTTAATGTTAGGTTTAGGGTTACGGCTATGTTTAGGGTTAGTGGTAATGTTAGTGTGAGAGTTAGTTTTGTTCAAATTTCTTTGATACTGGGCAGGAGTCATCTTTTATCCAGACTTAGTCTGTTCCCAAGGTATGTTCTTCTCAATTCGATTGTCCACTCTCATGAATACTTTGTATTTTAAGGTTTCACTTTATTTTGACACCTATGAGTAAATGGAAATGGAGGTGGAAATCAAACAGGCATCCCTTCCCCTAAATCTAACCCTAAACCTAACCATAAACATAACCCTAATCCTAGGCCTAAGCCTAACACTAACCCTAGACCTATTCCTAGCCCTAATTTAGCCCTAACCCTAACCCAAACTCTAGCCCTAAGGCTAACTCTAACTCTTGCCATACCCTATTCCCAATTCTAACCCTATCATTTACCATAACCCAAACTCTAGCCCTAAGACAAACTCTAACTTGCCATACCCTATTCCCAGTTCTAACCCTATCCTTTAAAATAAGGCAAAGACTAGCCTTAATCTTATCTCTAACATTAGCCATAGCCCTAACCCTAGAATTAACCATAACTCTAAATCTACTCCTAAGCCTAAACTCACCCTATCAGTAGCAATAACACTAACACTAATGATAAAACTACCCTTAACTTTAGCTTTAGTCCTAAAACAAAACTGAGCCATAGAACTAACCCTAACCCTTAACCTAAACCAAATCCTAACCCTACATCTAGCCCTAAGCCTACCCCAAATTTGAGTCCTATCCCTAACCATAAAACAAACCATGTCCCTGACTCTGATCCTAACACTAACCCTAGTTAAAAACATCACCCTAAACATAAACCTAATCTTAAAACTAGACTTAGTCCTAAGTGTAAACCTAAAACTAGCCGTAATTGTAACCTTAGTTCTTACATTAGCTGTATCACTCAGAAGAGGCCTAAGGTAACCCAATACCTAGCCTTAATCCAAGACCCAAACTTAGCTTTAACCCTAACTCGAACCCTTAACCTAGCCCTAACACTTACCCTAAAGCTAACCCTAACTTAATCCTTTTACTAAACCTAAACCTAAACCTACCCCTAGCCCTGACTCTAGCCATAAACCTAGCCCTAACCCGAGCTCTAACCCATCCATTACGCAAACCCTAACACTAACCCTAATGCTAATCCTCAGGCTGATCCTAGCACTATCCCTAAACCTAACATATCCATTACCCTAAACATAACCTGAACCCTAACCCTAAAATATTAGTACCCTAAATGTAATCTTAAGCCTAATGCTAACTAGAACTCTAATCCTACCACTAAACCTAACCCTAACCCGAATCCTAACCCTAACACAAACCCTAACCATAAACCTAACCCTAAACCTAAACCTAACACTAACCCTCACACAAACCCTAACCCTATGCTAACCCTAACACTAACTGTAACCCGAACACTAACACTAACACTAACCTTAACCCTTAAACGAACTCTATCTGTAAACCTAACCTAACCCTAACACTTACCCTCATCCTATACTTAACCTTAACCGTAACCCTAAAACAAAACCTACCCCTAATCCTAACCCTGACACTAACCATAACCTTATTTTAGCATCAACACTGACCCTAACACTAATCCTAACTCTAACCCTAAACCTAAACCTAACCCTTGCACACACCCTAATCCTAACTCTAACAATAACCCTAACCCTAACCCTAACTTTAACCATAAGCCTCACCCTAAACCTAACACTAACCCTAGCCCTAAACCTAAACCTAAACCTAACACTAACCCAAACGCTAATACTAACCCTAAACCTCACCCTATCCCTAACCCTAACCCTAATACTAACTCTAAATCTAACAATAAACCTAACCCAAACATTAATCCTAAACCTAGTCCTAACCCAAATCGTAACACTAAACCTAACCCTAATCCCTATCCTAACCCTAAACCTAACACTAACACTTACCCAAACATTAATCCTAACCCTAACCCTAACTATCCATAACTCTAAAACGAACCCTAACTGTAACCCTAACACTAACCCTAACCCTAACATTAACAAATAACCCTAAACTTTTATCCTAACCCTAGCACTAAACCTAATCCTTACCTTAACCCTAACCCTAACCCTAATGCTAACATTTTCACTAACCCTAAACATAACCCAAACCCTAACCGTAACACTAAACTTAACCCTAACTCTAATCCTAACATCTACAGTAATGCTAAACCTATCCCTAATATTAACACTAACCCTAACCCTAAATTTAAACCTAACCCTAACACTAAACCTAACCCTAATCCTAACACTAACTCTAACCCTAACCTAAGCGCTAACCATATCCCTAACCCTAACACAAAACCTAACCCTACCCCTAACACTAACCACAACACAAACCCTAATTCTAACCTTGAACCTAACACACACCCTAATGCTAACCATAATCCTAACCCTAACCTAACCCTAAGCCTAAACCTAACCTATCCCTTACCCTAATCATAACCCTAATACTAACCCTAAAACTAATCTTAAAATAAATCTAATGATAACACTGACAATTAATGTAACCATAAATCTAACCATAAATCTAACCCTAACACAAAACTTAACCCAACCCTAAAACTAACCCTAGTCTGAATCCTAACCATAACCGTAAAAATAACCCTAAACCTAACCCTCATCCTAACACAAACCCAAACACTAACCCTAACAATAAGCTTAACCATAACCTTAACACTAACCCTAACACTAACACTAACACTAACTAAATTGGTAACCATAACCCTAATCCTAACACTAAACTTAAACCTATCCCTAACACTAACAAAACCCTAACACTAAACATAACCCTAATCCAAACACTAACCCTAATCCCAAACCTAACCCTATCACTAATGCTAGCCCTAAACATAAGCTTAACTAACACTAAACCTATCCCTAACCATAACACTATTCATAACCCTATCCCTAACTATAACCCATACACTAAAACTAAGCCAACTCTAAACCAAACTCTAACCCTAACCATAACACTCTCCCTAACCCTTATCCTAACACAAATCCTAAGTCTAACCCTAACACTAAACCTAACGCTAATCCTAACCCTAACACTAACCCTAACCCTAACACTAACCATAACCGAAACTATAACTGTAACTCTAGAACGAACTGTTACCCTAACCCTAATACTAACCCTAACCCTAACAGAAACCCTAACACTAAGCCTAAAACTAACCCTAACTAAACCCTAACACTAACCCTAACCCTAACACTAACACTAATCCTAACCTTAAACCTAAACCTAATCCTAACCCAAAACCTTTCCTTAACCCTAACCTGAGCACTAACTCTAACACTAACACTAACCCTAAGTGTAACACTAAACTGAAACCTAACCCTAACACTAACCCTAACACTAAACATAACCCTAAACCTAAACCTTATATTAACACCAACCTTAAATCTTACCATAACACTGAACCTAAGCCTAACCCAAATTCTAACCCTCACCCTAACTCTAACCCTTAGCCTAATGCTAACCATTATTCTTATACTAAACCTAACACACTAACCATAACCGTAACCATGAGCCTAATGCTAACCCTCACCCTTACACAAATACAAACCCTAATCTTATCACTAACACTAACCCTAACCCTAATCCTAACTTTAACCCTAACACTAACCCTAGCCCTAACACTAACCTAACACTAACATGAACACTAACCCTAAACATAAATATAAATTTAACACTAACCCTAACACTAACTCTTATTTTAATACTAACCCTATACCTAACTGTAACCAAACACTAACCCTAAACCTAACATTAACGCTAACCATAACATTAACCTTAAACCTAAGCCTAATACTAACCCTAAATATTTCCGTAACCCTAACAGTATCCATAACCCTAACCCTAACTTTAACCCAAACACTAAAACTAATCCTAACACTAACCCTAACCCTAACCCTACCACGAACCATAACCCTAACCCTAACACTAAACCTAACCATATACCTAACCCTAACACTAACCCTAAACCTAACACTTACCATAACTCTAACCCTAACCTATCACTAAACCTAAACCTAGCCCCCTAACACTAACACTAACCCTAACCCCAAACTTAACCGTAATCTGAAATCTTACCCTAAACCTAATACTAACCCTAACCCAAACACAAACCCTAACACTAAGCCTAAAACTAACTCTAACCTAACCCTAACACTAAAGCTCACCCTAACCCTAACACAATCCATAACACTAAACCTAACTGTAAACTTAAATCTAACCCTAAACCTACACCTAAATCTTACCCTAACCCTAACCCTAAATAGAGCACTAACCCTAACCATAACACTAACCCTAAAACTAACCCCTAACACTCACACTAATCTTAAAACTTACCCTAAACCTAATTCTAATTCTAATGGTAACCCTAACACTAATTCTAAACCTAACCCTAACTCTAACTCTAATGCTTACTCTAACTCTAACCCTAACCCTAAACCAACCATAAACCTAACCATAACCCTAATCCTAACACAAACTCTAACCCATACCATAACCTTAAACATAACCCAACCCTAACAGTTACCCTTCCGTAACACAAACCCTAACCCTAACACTAACCATAAACCTAACCCTGACCCTAACACTAACCGTAACCCCTAACAATAACTATAAACTCATCACTAAACATAACCCTAACCCTAACCCTAATACTATCCCTAAACCTATCCCTAAAAATAACACTAAACCTAACCATAAATGTAATGCTTACATTACACAAACACAAACCCTAACACTAATCCTAATACTAAACCTAAACTTAATACTAACCCTAACCCTAAACTTAATACGAACCCTAATACTGATCCTAACACTAACACTAAACCTAATCCTAATCCTAACCCTAAACCTAACACTAACCCTAACTGGAACCCTAACACGAAAACTAAAACAAACACAAACCCTAATTCTCTCACTAATCTAACCCTAACCCAAAACCTACATTAACCCTAACACTTAGACTAAACCTAACCCTAAAAGTAACCATAACCCTAATAGTGACACTAATCTTAACCCTAACACTAAACCTGTCAAAAAAAATCCAAAACCCTAAACCTAATTTTAACCCTTACCCTAACACTAACACTAACATTATCCCTAACCCTAACCCTAAATGAAACACTAAACCTAACCATAACAGTAACACTAACCCAAACCCTAACCCTAACACTAAACTAAACCTAATCTTAAGCGAAACCCCAACCCTAAACCTGACTGTAACACAAACCCTAACCCTAAGCCTAACACTAACCCTAACCCTAACCCTAACCCTAAAACTAACGCTAACTCTAACCCTAACCAAATCCTAACCCTAACACAAACACTAATGCTTACCATAACCCTAACCGTAACCTAACCAGAACCCTAAAGCTAACCTAAATCTTACCATAATGCTAACCCTAACACTAACCCTAAAATTAATCTTAACCTAAATCTAAAGATAACAGTAACAATAAACTTAAATCTAAACCTAACCCTAAATCTAACCCTAAGACAAACCTTAACCCTAACCCTAACTTAAAACTAAACCTAATCCTAATCCTAACCCTAACCTGAATCCTAAACTTAACTGTAACTCTAACCCTAACACAAACACTTACACTGACCCTTAACCTAACCTTAAACCTAAACCTAACACTAACCATAACACTAAAACTAACACTAACACAAACTCAATCTGTAATTGTAACCCTAACCCTAACACTTACCCTATCCCTAAGCCTAATCATATAACCCCAAACCTAACTCTAACACAAACCCTAACACTAAACCTAACCCTAACACTAAGACTAATCTTAACTCTATCCCTAACACTAACAGTAACCCTAACCCTAACACCAACACTAAACCTATTATTAACCATAACTTTTACACTATACCTGACACTAACACTAACCCTAATTCTAACTCTAACACGAACCCTAATGCTAAACTAACCCTAACCATAACACCTACCCTAACACTATACCTAAACCTAATCCTAAATTTAACATTTATCCTAAGGCTAAACGTAATCCTAACCCTAACCCTAACCATAATCCTAACAGTAACCGTAACCCTAAATCTAAACAGAACTCTAACACTAGCCCTAACTCTAATATGAATTATAACTGTAACCCTAACTCTAACTTAACCCTAACCATAACCCTAACCTAACCCTAAGCCTAACCTTCATTCTAACACTAACCCTAACTCTTAAATGAACTGTAACCGTAACCATAACCTTTTTCCTAATCCTAACCCTAAACCTAACCTAACCTAACCCTAACCCTAACCCTAAAATGAACACTAATTCTACCCATAACCTTAAAACTACCCTAAACCTAACCCTAAATCTAACCCAAATTCTAATCTTAATGCTAACACTAACCTAATCCTAACCCTAATATAAAACCAAATCTAACCCTAACTCTAACAAAAACCATAACCCTAACCCTAAGCCCAACCCTAACCCTAACCCAAATTCTAATCTTAATGCTAACCCTAACCTAATCCTAACCCTAATACAAAACCTAACCCTAACCCTAACTCTAACAAAAACCATAACCCTAACCCTAAGCCCAACCCTAACCCTAACCCTTGCTTAAACTTAACCCTAAAACTAACCCTAACACTAAATCTAACCCTAATCCTACAACTAACCCTAACTCCAAACCTAACCTTATAACTAATACTAAGCCTAACCCTAACCCTAAGCTTAACACTAACCATAATACTAAACCTAACCCTAATTTTAAAAGTAACCATAACCTAAATCTAAAAATAACACTAACAATAAAATAACCTAACCCAACCCTAACACTAACTGTAACCCTAACCCTAACCCTAACACAAACCATAACCCAAACCCTAAGATTAACCTCAATCCTAACTCTTCACCTAACTCTAAAATGAACCCTAAACCTAATCCTAACCGTAATCCTAACCCTAACACTAATCCTAACCCTAACCCTAACCCTTACACTAACACTAACCCTAATTCTAACGCTGATCCTAACACTAACCTTAATCCTAACCCTAACCCTAAAACTAACCCTAACCCTACAATTTTCCCTAAACTTAATACTATCCCTAATCCTAACCCTAAGCCTAACACTAATACTAAACCGAACCATTAACCTAAACTTACTGTTAACAAGAACCCTAACTGTAACTCTACCACTAATCCTTCCCATTACCCAAACCCTAACCCTAACTCTAACACAAACCCTCACCCTAAAACTAACCCTAAACCTAACACAAAATCTTACCCTAACAATAACACTAACTGTAACCCTAACCCTAATTCTCACCCTAAACCTCAAGCTAAACCTATCACTAACCCTAACACTATCCCTAAACCTATCTCAACCCTAACCCAAACACTAATTCAAACCCTAATGCTGACCCTGACCGTAACACTAACCCTAACCGTAACCCTAAGCATAACCCTATCAAAAACCTAACATTAATCTTAACATGTAATCTAACCCTAACTGTAACCGTATCCCAAACATTAACACTAAACCTAACAGCAACCCTAACCCTAACATTAATTCTAAACTTAACCATATGCCTAAGCCTAAATCTAACACAAAGCCTAACCCTAACCATAACGTAATCCTAATGCTAATTCGTACCTAACACTAAACCTAACACTAACACTAACCCTAAACCTAATACAAAATATAACCCTATTAATACCACTAAACCTATCCATCACCCATACCCTAACCCTAACCCTAACACTAACACTAACCCTAACCTTAACCTAACAATAATCCTAACACTAACACTAACTCTTACACAAACTTAACACAAACCCTAACCCAAACCGTAACCCTTACCCTAATCTAACCCTAAGACTTCTTTACCCTAAACCTAACACTAACCCAAACCCTAACCGTAACCTAAACCTAACCTTAACACTTATCCTAACCCTAAGCCTAATTCTAACCCTAACCCAACACTACCCTAACAGTAACCCTAACACTAACAGGAAACCTAACACTAACCTTAACCCTAATGCTATCCCTAATTATAATTCTAACCCTAAGAATAACCATAACCCTAACCTTAACCCTAACACTGACCCAAAACATAAACCTAAGCCTAATAGTAACCCTAACCCTAACCGTAAACCTAACCCTAATGCTAACCCTAACGCTAATCCCAAACCTATCCCTATCCATAACACGAAACCTAACCCTAATCCTAACCCTAATACTAACCCCTATACCTAAACCTAACCCTAACTGTAACCCTAAACCAAACCCTAATGCTAACCCTAACACAAACCCTAATCGAAACCATAACCCTAAACCTAAAATAACTTTTACTGTAACCCTTACCTACCCTAAACCTAACCCTGACTTTAACCCTAAACCTAAACCTAAACCTATCACTAATCCAAGCCTAACCTTAACTCTTAACCTAACACTAACCCTAACCATAATACTAACATTAACTTTAAACTTTACTTTTAAACCTAATGCTAACCCTATCCCTAACCCTAACACTAACCCGACCCCTGACGCTAACCTTAAATTTATTCTAATCCTAACCATAACATTAACCATAACACTAATCCTAATCCTAACCTTAACACAAATACTAAACTTATACCTAACCCTAACAAAACCTAACCCTAAACCTAACACTAACCCTAACCCTAATCTTAAGTCTAAAACTAAACCTTACCAGAAACCTAAACATAAACCTAACCCTTACCTAACACTAAACCTAACATAACCCTAAACTTAACACTGACCCTAAACCTAACCTTAACCCTAACCATAACACTAACTCTAAACATTAATATAACCCTAACACTAACCTAAATCTAAACCTATCCCTAAACTTAACAATACCCCTAAACTTAACACTAAACCTATCCCTAACACTAAACCTAACCCTAAACTTAATCCTATCTTTACATCTATCTCAAAACTTAACCTTACCAATAACCCTAATCCTAACCCAAATGCTAACCCTAAACCAAACACTAACCCTAACCCTAACCCTAAATATAATCCAAACTCCAACCCTAACCCTAACCCTAACATAACCCTAAACCTAACCCTAACCTAACCCTAACCCTAACCCTAACCCAAACTCTAACCCAAACCCTTACCCTTACTTTAACCCTTCCAGTAACCCTAACCCTAACACTAACCCTAACGAAAAACCTAAACCTAACACTAAGTCTAACCCTCACCCTAAACCTAACCCTAAACCTGATCCTGACCCTAAATCTATACCTAAAACTATCCTTAAAACCTACCTTAAATATAAGTTCAACCTAACCCAAACATTAATTATAACCATAACCCTAACATTAATACTAAACCTAACCCCAACCCTCACCCAAACACGAACCCTAACCCTAACCCTAGGCGTAACACTAACACAAACCCTAAACATAACCCTAATCCTAACCCTAACCTAAATCTAACCCTAACACTAACCCTAACACTAAACCTAACCTTAAACCTAAGTCTAACTCTAAACCTCACCTTAACCCTAATACTAACATCAGCACTTACCCTAACTCTAACCCTAACTCTTACACTAAACCTAACCCTATCACTAACCCTTGAACTTACCCTAACCCTAACGCCAACCCTCATGGTAACCCTAACACTAATTCTAAACCTAACCCTAACTGTAACCCTAACACTAACTCTAACTGTAACCCTTACCCTACACCTAATTATAACCCTATCCCTAACCCTAACACAAACCATAATGCACACAGTAACCCTAAATCTAACCCAACAATAACCTTAACCCTTCCCTAAACCTAACACTAACCCTGACACTAAACATATAAATGAAGCTAAAATTAACACTAAGCCTAACTTTATCCATAACCCTAACACTACTCAATCACAAACACTAAAACTAAACCTAACACTAAACCTAACCTATCCCAAAACCTAACACCCTAAAACTAACCCTAAGACGAACCATAACCATAACCCTAACACTAACCTAACCCTATCCCTACCACTAACACTAACTCTAAACCTACACATTACAATAAATTTAACCCTAACACTAACCCTAACATTAAAATTATTTCTAACACTAACATTAACCCTAACCCTAAACCTAACCCTATTCCGAGTTGTAACCCTAAACTTAATACTAACCCTAACACAAACCCTAACACTAAGTCTAAAACCAACCCTAACCTAACTCTAACCCAAACCCTAACACTAAACCTAACCTTCAAACTAAACTTAACCCTAAACCTAAACCTTACCCTAACACTAACACTAAACCTTACCCTAACCTAACACTAATTCTAACACTAACTGTAACCCTAACACTAACTATAAAACTTACCCTAACCCTAACCATAAGCCTAACACTAACACTAACACTAATTTTAAACATAACCCTAACGCTAATGCTAACACTAACATTAACCTTAAATTTATTCCTACACCTAACAGTAACCCTAACACACACCCTAACAAAAACCATACCCTAAACCTAACCCAACCCTAACACTAACCCTAACCCTTACCTAATGCTAACCATAACCCTAACACTAACCATAAAACTAAAACTAACCCTAAACCTAACACTAACACTAATCCTAACTATAACCCTAACCCTAACACTAGCATTTACCATAATCCTAACCCTAACTGTAACACTAACCCAACCCTAACTCTTACACTAAGCTAACCCTAAACTTAACTGAAACTGTAACCCTAACCCTGTCCTAACAGAAACCCTAACCCTAACACTAACACTAACCCAAACCCTAGCATAAACCTTAACCATAAATCTAAAACAAAGCCTAAACAGAACCCTAAATTTAACACTAAACTTTACTCTAACATTAACAGTAACACTAACCCTAACCCTATCACTAACCCTAAACCTAACCCTAACCCAAACACTAACACTTACCCTAAACCTAACCCTAACCCAAACACTAACCCTAAGCATAATCCTAACCCTCACACGAACCCTAACCCTAACCCTAACACTAACCCTAAGCATAATCCTAACCCTCACACTAAACCTAACCCTAACCCTAAACCTAATGCTAACCCTAACACTAACTCTACTTCTAACCTTAAATCTAATTCTGACCCTAACCTAACCCAAACACAAACCCTAACCCAAACCATAACCTAACCCTAACCTAACCATATTGCTAACCCTTACCTAAATTTTACCCTAATCCTAACCCTAACAATAGCCCTGACACTAACCCTAATCTTAACACTAACATGCACCCTAAACCTAACCATTCCACTAGGCTCAACCCTGACCCAAATCCTAACCCTGAGCCTAACCTAAACCTAACCCTAATCTTAACACTAACACTAACCCTAAACCTAAACCTAACACGAACCCTAACCCTAAACATAACCCTAACCCTAACAAGAACACTAACATGAACATTAACCCTAACAGTAACCCTAACCCTAACACTAACACTAATCCTAAACTTAATCCTAACCCTAACACTAAACCTAAAATAAACCTAATTCTAACACTAAATCTAACTTTAACCCTAACCTTAACCCTAACCCTAAGAAAAACCCTAATCCAAACCATAACCCTGACACTTAATCTAAACCTAACCCTAAACATAACCCTAACCCAAACACTAACCTTAATCCTAATGCAAACCCTAACACTAACCCTCACTCTAACACTAACACTAAGCTTGCCACTAACCCTAACACTAACCCTAACCCTAACCTAAGCTTAACACTAACTGTAACCCTAACCCTAACACTAACACTTAACCTAACCCTAACCCTAACCCTAACCTTAACATGAATCCTATTCCTAAACCTAACCCTAAACGAAAATAACCCTTACCCTAACCCTAAATTTAACACTGACTCTCACGCTACCCTAACGCTAAACCAAAATTTAAAACTAAAACTAATGCTACAATAACCCTAACCCTAAACCTAACAATAACCCTAACACTATCCAAACACTAACCATAACCCTCACTCTAAGCCTTACCCTAAACCTAACACTAACCCTAAACCTAATCCTAAAACTAATTCTAACAACAAACCTAAACTTAACCATAAACCTGAACCTTACACTAACCGTAATCCTAACCATAAAACAAACCCTAACCCTAACCTTAAATCTAACTTAACCCTAAACCTAACTCTACCCTAACCTTAACCCTAACCCTAACCTAAACTTAACTCTAACGCTAATCCGAACCCTAACTCTAATTGTAACCGTAAACCAAACCATTACCCTATCAGTAAACCTAACACAAAATATAACCCTAACACTAACACTAATTCTAACCCTAACCTTAACACTAACCCTAACCGTAACTCTAACCCTAACCCTTACCCTAAGACAAACCCTAACCCCAACCCTAACCCTAAGACTAACCCTAACCCTAAACCTAACACTACCCTAAACCTAACCCTAACCCTAACTCTAAAACTAACCTTAATCCTAAACCTATTACTAGCCTTAACATCTAACCCTAACACTAATCCTAATGCTAAAACTAACACTAACCATATCACTAAACTAAGACTAACCCTAACCCTAAACCTAAACCTAATCCTAACACAAACCCTAACCCTAACCCTAGCCCTACCACTAATCCTAAGCCTAACCCAAACCCTAATCTTAACCCTAACACCAAACCTATCGCTAACCCTAACACTAAAACTAACTAAAACACCAAACTTAATCCATAACCCTAACTTTAACTCTATCACTAATTCTAACTCTAAACCTAAACCTAACACTAACCCTAAACCTAATCCTAAACCTAACACTAAACCTAACCCTAACCCTAACAATAACACTAACCCAGACACTAACACTAACACTAACCTTAAACTTAACAGTAATCCTAAACCTAACCCTAAAGCTAACTGTTACCTAATCCTAACCTAATCCTTAAACTAACAATAACCTGACACAAACCCTAACCCTAACCTAACATGAACCGTAACCCTAACCATTCCACTAAGCCTAACCCCAAGCTAAATTCTAACACTAACTCTATCACTAACACTAAACTTTAATTCTAAACCTAACCCTAAAGCTCACTTTTACTTAACCCTAACCCTAACTCTAGCACAAACCCTAACCCTAACCCAACCCTAAAACTACCCTAAACCTATCCCGAACCCTAACCTTAACCTAACACACACCCTAACACTAACCCTACACTAACTATAAATGTACCCCTAAACCTAACCCCCACACTTACGCTAACCCTAATCCTTACCCTAACACTAACCAAACCTATTCCTAACCCTAACAGGAACCATAAACCTAACCCTAAACCTAACCCAACCCTAATCTTAACCCTAACATAAACCTATACCTAACACTAACCTGAACCTTAACACTAACCGTAACTCTAACACTTAACATAAATTGACCATAACCCTAACACAAAACCTAACCCTAACCCTAACACTAAGCCTAACCCTAACTGTAATACTAACTCTAAACCTATCCCTAACCCTAATCCTAACACAAACTCTATCCCACACCATAACACAAACCCTACTAACCCTAACTCTAACGCTTACCTAACACTAACCCTAATCCTAACTTTAACACTAACCCTAAACCCAACCCTAACACGAACCCTAAACCCAACCATACCACTAAGCCTAACCCTCACCCAAACCCTAACCCTAAACCTAAAACTAATGCTAAAACTAACATTAACCCTAAACCTAAAGAAGCCCTAACACTAACTCTAACCCTAACCCTAATCCTAACCCTAACAATAACCCTAACCCTAACCCTCAACTAATCCTAACCCTAAACCTAATACTAACTTTAACCCTAACCCTAAACCTAACATACCCTAAACTTAACCTAACCCTAACCCTATTCCTAACCATAACCCTAAATTTAAACATAACCCTAACAGTAACCCTAACACAAACCCTAACCCTAACCCAAACACTAACCGTAACCCTAATCCTAGCCCTAACACTAACCATAATTTTACAATAACATTAATTATAACCATAACACTAAACTTAACCCTAAACCTTAACCTAACCCTAACTGTAACTTTGGCACTAACTTTAACCCTAACCCTAACACTAAACCTAACCCTAACACTAACTGTAACACAAAACCTAACCCTAACCAGAACCCTATCTTTAATCTAATTGTAACCCTAGTTCTTACATTAGACATTACTCTAACCCTAGCTCTAATCCTAACACAAAACTAGCTCTAATCTGAGCACTAAATCTAGCTTTAACCCTAACTCTACCCCTAACCCTAGCTCTAATCCTATCCCTTACCCTAAGCCAAACCCTAACACTAATTCTAATCCTAATTATAAGCCTAATCCTTAACTTAACCCAAAACCTAATGCTATTACTAGTGCTAACACTAGCCCTCATTCTAGCTCTAATCATAACCCAAACCCTAACCCTAACCCTGACCCTTATTCTGACCCTAACACTAATCGTAGGTCTAAACCTGAACCTAACCCTAAACCAAACTCTAACACTAGCACTACCATTAACCTTATATCTAAACATAACCCCAACACTAGCTTTAGACCTAAACCTAATCCTAAATCTAGCCATAACTCTAGCCATAGACCTAAAGAAAAACCTAGACCTAGCCTTAATAATAACCCTTAGCCTAAGCCAAACACTAACTCTTCCACTAGACCTAACCCCCGTCCTAATTCTGGCTTTAATTCTAACCATAATCCTAATCTGAACACTGACCCTGACCCTAACACTAAGCCTAGCTCTAAACATCACCCTAACCCTGAAACTATACCTAGCCCATTAACCCTAAAATTAGCCCTAATCATAACAAGTTCTTAATTTAGCCATAGCCCTAACCTATTGCAAAACCTAGCCCTAATCCAAGCCCAACCCTATCTTTAACCCTAAAACTAACCCTAACTCTAACCATAGTCCTAACCATAAGGTTAAGCCTGACATTAGAACCAATCCTAAGCATAAACCTAGCCCTAACCCTAGTTCTAACCTAACAATAACCTGACACTAAGGATAACCATAACCCTTATGCTAACCCTAGGCCAAACCCTAATCCTATGCCCATCCCTAACCCTATCCATTACCCTACAACTAACTTGTACCCTCAACCTAAAACTATCATTAACCTATCAACTAAATCTAATGCTAATTTGAGCCCTAATTATAAACCATAACCTAACCTAAACCCTAACTCTGATTCTAATAATACCCCTTGCTCTAAATCTTACCCTACATTAGACCTAGATATAAGCCTAACCCTAAAACTATCGCTAAAGCTAACCTGACATTAGCCATAGCTCTAATCCTAGTCCTCACCCTAACACAAACCATAACCCACATCCTAGACATAATCCTCGCCTTCATCATAACCCTAACCCTAACCCTAATTCTAAACCTCAACCTATCCCTAAAACAAGGTATAATCTCATCCCTTACCCTAAACCTAACCCCAATCCAAACCCTAACTCTAAACCTAGCCCTAAACCTAGGCCTAACTCTAACATTAACACTTGCCCTAATCCCAGATCTAAACCTAGCTTTAATCCTAACCCTAACTCTAACCTTTGGCCTAACCGTAACACTAACACTAGCCCTAATCTTAGCCCTAACCCTATCCATAATGCTAACCCTATCCATTATCCTAACCCTAAACATAATCCTAATGCTAATTTGAGCCCTAACACTAAAACCTTAACCTATCCCTAACACTAAACATAACCCTAGCCCTAAGACTAACTATAACTCTTGCCTTAGATCTATAGGGTAGTTCTAACTTTTTCCCTTACCATCACTCTAAACCTAGACCTAATCTTAGCCCTAACCCTAGCCCTAGCCCTGAAGCAAAACCGAGTCATAGCTCTAATCCTAACTCTTAACCTAAACCAAAACCTAACCTTACACCTTGCCCCAACCCTGTCCCTAAACTTATTCCTAATTCTAGTCCTAACCCTAACCTGAAAACTAACCCTGACCCCGACTCAGACCCTAACACAAAACCCAGCTCTAAAATCATTGTAACTGTCAATCTAAACCAAACACTAGACCTAGCTTTAACCCTAACCTTATAACTAGCTCTAATCATAACCTTACTTCATACATTCGCCATAGTCTTTACCCCAGCCCTAACCTAACCCAAAACCTAGCCTTAATCAGAGTCCTTATCCTAGCTTTAACCCTTAACTTAAACCTAACAATAACCCAAACAAAAGCCCTAATCCTATACATAACCCTAGTCCTAAATTTAGGTCTAACTCTATCAATACCCTGCTGATAACCCTATTCCTTATGCTAATCCTAGACCTAAACCTAACCCAATACATTACACTAAACTACAACTAAACCCTAAACCTAACCCTGTCAATACCCTAACCGTAAATCTAATGCTAATTTGAGCCCTAAACTTAAATCCTAACCTAAACCCTAACCTTGATTCTGACCCTAATAATAACCCTAGCTCTAAAACTGACCCTTACAATTAACCTAACCCTTACACTTGACCAAGCCATAAACCTAACACTTAATGTTTCCCTAATTGTAACTCTAAACCTGACATTAGCCCTAGACCTAATACTAGCCCTAAATTTTATACAAACACTAGCCCTTATTCTAGCCCTAAACACTAGCCGTAATCATAACCCTTACCCTAACCCTGTTCCTAACCCTAATACTAACCCTTGCCAAGCCCTCAATTTTGCTATAACCCGTTCCTTTAAACTACACATAACCCTAACTCTAACCCTAAAACTAAGCCTAAACCTAACACTAACCCTAGCCCTAATTTAGCCCTAGCCCTAACTATAACCCTAAACCTAGCCATAAGGTGAACTCTAACTCTCACACTAGCCCTATCACTAGTTCTAACCCTATTCCTTACCATAACCCTAACCCTAGCCCTAACCATTGTCCTAACCCTTGCTCTATCATTAGCCCTAGCACTAACCTTCAATCAACACCTATCTTTAAATCTAACCCTAACCTGAAGACTAAGCCTATAACTAATCCTAAAACTAGCCCTAACCCTAGCCCTAGCCTAAAACAAAACTGAGCCATAGCTCTAACACTAATTCTTAAACTAAACGAAACCCTAACGATACACCTACCCCTAACCCTAGACCTAATTTGAGTTTTAAGCCAAACCCTAAAACTAACTCTGACCTGGACTCTGGCACCAACATTAACCCTAGCTCTAAACATCACCCTGACCTTAAACCTAACCATAACACTCAACCTAGCCCTAAACTTAACCCTAAAATTAGCCCTAAATGTAACTCTAGTACTTACATTAGCCATAACCCTAACCCTAGCACTAACTTAATCCAAAATCTAGCCATAATCTGAGCCCTATCCTGAGTTTTAAACCTAACACAAGTCCTAACCATAACCCTAGCCCTATCCTTATCCATTACCATAAACATAACCCTAGCCCTAATGCTAACCCTAGGCCTAAAACTAATGCTATCTTGAATCCTATTTCTATCCATAACCCTAAACCTCACCCGAACCCTAATACTAACCCTATTATTACTCTAACCCTAACACCAATGCTAATTAGATCCCTAACTTTAGACCTTAACCTATCCCAAACCTTAACCCAGACCTTGTCCATAAATAATACCTCTAGCCCTAAACCTGACCCTACCCCTAAACTTAACCCTTACACTAGACATAGCCATAATCCTCAACATAAAATTATCTTCAAATATAATTCTACACCAGAAATTAGCCATACACCAAATCCTAACCCTAATCCTAAAACAAACACTAGCCCTCATCCTAGCACTAAACCTAGCCTTAATCCTAACCCTAACTGTAACCAAAGCCCTAACCCTAATTCTAAATATCACCCTACCTCTAACCTAGCTATAACATCATCCCTTACCCTAAACTTAATATTAACTCAAACCCTACTCTATATTTAAGCTGAACACTAACCACAGCCCTAATTATAGCCCTAATTTATCCATTTCCCTAACCCATGCCCTAAGACTAACTCTAATTCACACTAGCCCTATCCCTAGTTTTAACCCTATTACATACTATATTCTAACCCTAGCCCTAACACTTGCCCTATCCTCAGTCCTCACCCTAAACCTAGATCTAACCCTAAATCTAAATCTAACCCTAACCCTAACTGTAAGCTTAAGCCTACACTAACACTAGCCCTAACCCTAATGCTAATTATAAAATTAGCACTAACACTAACCCTAGCAGTAAAACAAAACCAAGCAAAGCCCTAACCCTAAACCTTAACTTAAACCACCCTAACACTACATCTAGAACTAGCCCTAGCCCTTATTTGACTCCTAATCGCAACTTGAGAAGTAACCCTGACACTGACTCATATCCTAACACTCACCTTAGCTCTAAACACCATCCTAAACTTAAACCAAAACCTACCAGTAACCCTATCCCTAATTTGACTCCTAACCCTAACCCTGGCCCTCATTCATATCCTACCACTAACCTTAGCTCTAAATATCACTCTAACCTTAAACCTAACCCTAACACTAGACCTACCCTTAACTCTAACCCTAAAACTAACCCTAATGGTAACCTTAGTTCTTACATTAGCCATTGCCCTAACTCTATCCCTAACCCTACAACAAAAACTTGCCCTATTTCAAGCTCTAAACCTAGCTTTAACCCTAACTCTAACCCCAACCATAGCTCTATCTTTATCCCTTACCCTAAGCAAAACTCTAACCCTAATGGTAACCCTATAACTATTCCTAATTATTAGGCTAAACATATTCCAAACCCTTTTATTAAAAGTCCTGACTCTAGCCCTCATTCTAGCTCTAATCTTATCCCAATCCCTAACGCTAACCCTGACCCTTATTCTGACACAAACAATAACCCTAGATCTAAACCTGAACCTAAGCATAGAGCAAACCCTAATACTGGCCTTACTGGTAAACTTGTAATTAAACCTAACCCTAACCCTAGACCTAAGACTAACTCTAATTCTCACACGAGCCCTATCCCTAGTACTAACCCTATTCCTTCCATACCCAAAACCTAGCCCTAAACCTAGCACTAATGCTTGCCCTACCCTTAGTCCTTGCCCTAATCCTAGAACTAACCCTAACTCTAAATCTAACCCTAAACTTAAGTTTGAGCCTAACACAAACACTAGCCCTATATCTAATGTTAATCATAAAACTAGTCCTAACCCTCACCCTAGCAGTTAAACAAAACTGACCAATGGCCCTAACCTTAACCTTAACTTAAACCACCCTAAAACTACATGTAGACCTAACCTTAGCCCTAAATTCGACTCCTAACCCTACCTTTAAATCTAACCCTTAAACATACTCATATTCTAATGCTGACCCTACCTCTAGATCCCATCCTAATCTTAAATAAAAACCTAACAGTAACACTATAGCTAATTTGAGTCCTAACCATGAGCCTGACCCTAACTCATATCCTAACACTAACCCTAGCTCTAAATATCACCCTATTCTTAAACCTAACACTAAAACTAGACCTACCCCTAATCCTAACCCTAAAACAAACCCTAATTGTAACCCTAGTTCTAACATTAGGCATTGCCATAACCCTAACCCTAATCCAAGCTCTAAACCTAGCTTTAATCCTAACCCTAACTCTAACCCTAACCTTAGCTCTAAACTTATCCCTTACCCTAAGCAAAACCTTAAAACTAATGTTAACCCTAGACCTATCCCTAATCCTTAGGCTAACCAAAATCCTAACCTCATTAATAGTTCTGACCCTAGCCCTAATTATAGCTCTAATCCTATCCCCAAATCTTACGCTAACCGTGATCCTTATTCTGACCCTAACACTAAACTTAGGTCTAAACCTGACCCTAACCCAAGCTACCACTTGCACTACTGATAAACTTATTCCTAAACCTAACTCTACCATTAGCCTTAGACCTAAATCTAATCTGAAATCTAGCCTTAACTCTAGGCCTAGACCTAAACAAAAACCTAGTCCTAGGCCTAACTGTATCCCTTACCCTAACTTAAACACTACCCCTACCCCTAGACCTAAACCTAGTCCTAATTCTGGCTATAACCCTAACTCTAAGTCTAACCTGATCACTGACCAGCATTTAACACTAAACCTACCTCTAAACCTGAACCTAACCAAAAATATAAACCTAATACTAGACCTAGCCATAACCCTAAACCTAAAATTAGCCCTACTCATAACCCTAGTTCTTACATTATCCACAGCCCTAACCCTAGGCCTAAACCTAACACAAAACCTAGAGCTAATCCTAGGCCTTAACCTAGCTCTGAGCATTACCCTAACCCTAACCCCAGCCCTAATCCTACCTTAACCCTAGCCTTATTCCCAACCCTAGATCAAAGACTAACCCTTACCATAAACATAAACCTAGAACTATCCATAAATCTAAACCTAACCCTAGCCTTAATCCAAACCTTAACCCTAACCCTTACCCTAGCTCTAAACCTACACAATACCCTAAACCTAACCCTAGACCTATTGGTAACCCTAGTCTTAACCCTAACCATAAGCCTAACCCTAACCAGAAAATTAAACTTAGACTTAACCCTAAACATAATACTTACTATAACCCTAACCCTAGATCAAAACCTAACCCTTACCATAAACCTAAACATAACCATAGCCCTAACCTTAACCCTAAACTTAAATCTAACCCTAACCCTAAACCTAAACCTAAATCTAACCGTATCCATTACACTAAACCTAACCTTAACTCCTAATGATAATCCTAGCCCTAACCCTCACTCTAACCCTCAAACTACTGTAATTCTATCCCTAGACCTAACCTTTAACCTACCCCTTGTTCTAGCTCTACGCATAGCTCATAACTTAACCTTTATGCTAAACATAACCCTCAACATAACCCTAGTTCTAACCCTCACGTGACCTAACCAAACTCAAGACCTAATTCTAACCATAACCCTAGCCTTAAACTAAACTCTAACTGTACCCATTACCCTAAACATAAACCTTACCCTAATGCTTACACTAGGCCTAACCCTAAACCTATCACTAACCCCAACCCTATCAATTATCCTAAAACTAACCTGAAACCTAAACCTAACTAACCTTTTTATTACAATTACCCTAACCCTAATGCTAATCCGGGCACTAACCCTAAACTCAAATCTAAACCAAACCCTAACTCTGAACATGACCCTAATAATTCACCTAGCTCTAAACTTGACCCTTACCCTAAAACTAACCCTTACACTAGACCTAGCCAAAAACCTAAGCTTGAAAATATCCCTAACGGTAACCCTAGACCTGACATTAGCCTTAGCTGTAAGCGTAGCCCTCACCATAAAACAAACCCTAGCACTTATCTTAGCCCTAAACATAACCTTAATCATAACCCTAACCCTAAACCTGGGCCTAACCCTAACACTAACCCTAGCCCTAATATTAGCCCTAATTTAGCCGTATCCCTAACCCTAATCCTAATCTAGCACTAAGACTAAGTCTAACTCTCACCCTTGCCCTAAAACTAGTTTTATCCCTATCCATTACCGGACCCTAATTCTAGCTGTAACCATAGGCCTAAACCTAGACTTTTCTTAGCCCTAGCCCTAACCCTAGATCTAAACTTTAATATAAATTTAACCCTAACCTTAAGCCTAAAACTACACCTAACACTAGCCCTAACCCTAACCCCAATGCTAATCCTGAAATTAGTCCTAACTGTAGCCCTAGCCCTAATACAAAACCAAGCCATAGCCCTAACCCTGACCCTTAACCTAAACCAAACCTTAACCCTACACCTAGCCCTAACCTTAGCCCTATTTGAGTTTTAAGCCAAAAACTAAAACTTCCCTGAACCTGACCTAACCCTAAACTTAGCTCTAAAAATCACTCTAACCCTAACCCTAAATCTAACACTAGACTTAGCCTTAACCCTAACCATAAAACTAGCCTCATTTGTAACTCTAGTACTTATATTAGACGTAACCCTAACCCTAGCCTTAACTTAATCCAAAACCTAACCCAAATCTCTGCCCTAACCCTAGCTTTAACCCTAACATAACCTTAACCCCAACACTACCACTAATTGTAATGATAACCATAGCCATAACCTTAGCTCTAACCCTATCCATTACCCTAACCATAACACTAGTTCTAACCTGGTACATTGTCCTAAATATAACCCTAACCCTAATGCTAACCCTAGGCTTAAACCTAACCTATCCCTAATCATAACCTTATTCATTACCCTAAACCTAACCTGAAACCTAAACCTAACCCTATTACTACCCTAATTTTAACCCTAATGCTAATTTGAGACACAACTTAAAACCTTAACCTATCCCAAACACTAATAATGACCTTGACCCTAATTATACCTTTAGCTCTAAACCTGACCCTAACCTTAAACCTACCATTACACTAGATGTAGCCATAAACCTAACCCTAAAACAATATTTAACCATAATGCTGGACTTAAAATTAGCCCTAGCCCTAACCCAATCCATAACTCAAGATTTAACCCAAATTCTAACCCATCCCCTAACCCTAAACCTAGCTATAACCGATCCCCTACCTTTAACCTAACCATAACCCTAAACCTAACCCTAACCCATCGCCCTAATCCTAGGCCTAACAATAACACTAAGCCAAGCACTAATCCTAGCCCTAATTTAGTCCTATCCAAACCCTAACCTTAGCCCTAAGACTAACTCTTGCTCTAGCTCTCTCCCTAGTTCTATCCTTAGTCCTAGTCCTAATCCTAACTCTAAATATAAACCTAACTCTAAATTTAACCATAAGCATAAGCCTAAACCAAACTAACATAGCCCTAACAATAATGCTAATCCTAAAACTTGAACTACCCCTAGCCCTACTCAGAAAACAAAAGAAAACCATAGCCCTAACACTAACCCTTATTCTAAACCAAACTCTAAACCTACAATTAGCCCTAGCCATAACTCTAAAACTAACCCTGAACCTGACACTGACCCTAACACTAATCCTAGCTCTAAACATTACCCTAACCTTAAATTATGCCTAGCACTAGACCTAGCTTTAACCCTAACCATAAAACTAGCCCTAATCATAATTCTAGTTCATACATTAGTCATTGTCCTAACACTACCCCTAACCCTAACACAAAACCTACTTGTAATCTAAGCCCTAACCCTAGATTTAACCCAAATCATAACCCCCACACTAGCCTTAACCCTAAACCTAGACCTAACCCTAGCTCTAACACTTTCCCTTACCCAAAGCCAAACCCTATCCCAAATGCTAACCCTAGTACTAACCCTAATCCTTAGCCAAACTTATACTCTAACCATATTGATAGTCCTAACCCTAACCCTCATTCTAGCTCTAACCCTAACCCTGACCATTATTCTGACCCTAACTCTAACCCTGGGTCTAAACCTGACCCTATCCCTAAACCAAACCCTAACACTAGCCCTACCGGTAACCTTATATTTATACTTAAACATAACACTAGCCCTAGACCTAAAGCTAATCCTAAAAATAGCTATAACTCTAGAACTAGACCTAAACAAAAACCTTGCCATAGCCCTCACAATAACCCTTAACCTAAACCAAACACTAACCCTATGCCTAGACCTAAACCTAGTCCTGATTCTGGCTATAACCCTAAACCTAACCCTCTCCCAAACACTGACCCTTACCCTAACACTAAACCTAGCTCGAATACCTGACCCTAACCCAAAACCTAGACCGAAAACTAGACCTAGCCATCATCCTAAACCTAAAACTAGCCCTGAACATAACCCTAGCTCTTACATGACCCATAGTTCTAAACCTAGCGCTAAACCTAACATAAAACCTAGCACTAATCCTAGGCCTAAACTTAGTCCTAAGCATAACCCTAACACTAATCATAGCCCTAACACTAACCCTAAACCTAACCCATGCCTTAGACCTAACCCTAGCTCATGAAAAACTCTTTCACTAAACATAACACTAGCCCCATTCTAAACACTAACCCTAACACTAACCCATGCCTTATACCTAACCCTAGCTCAAGAAAAACTCTTTCACTAAACATAACAATAGCCCCATTCTAAACACTAACCCTAATACTAACTCTAATCCTAAATTTAGTCCTAGCCCAAAATTTAGCTCTAACCCTATCCATTACCTTTACACTAACCCTAATTATAATCCTATCCCTAACACTAAACCTAACCTTCAACATAAATTTAACCCTAGACCTAACCCAAAACCTATCACTTGCAATAGCCCTAACCTTAGCTGAGACATGAAGCCTTACACTAAACCGAATCCTAAAACTAGTCCTAACCCTAACCCTAAACCTAACACTACTTCTAATATTATCAATTACCTTAATCTTAACCCTAACTCTAATTAAAACACTAGCCATAACCCTAACCCTAAACCAAACCATAACCATACACATAACATAGACATAAATTTAAACCTAACCCTTGCCCAACTCTAACCCTAGCTCAAACACTAACCTTTACTCTACCTAACCATAACCCTAGCCCTAACCCTAACACTTACCCTAACCCTAATACTTACCTTAAACCAAACCCTATTCCTATTTCTAAACCTAACCCTTATCCTAGACTTAATCCAAACCATAAACTAGCCCTAACCTGAATTATAAACCTATCCATTACACTAAACATAACCCTAACCCTAATGCTAACCCTAACCTTATCAATAAACCAAACCCATTTTTTACCCTAAACCTTAACTGAAATCTACACCTAACCATATTCATTACCCTAATCCTAAAACTAAACCTACCACTAACTCAAGCCTTAACCGTAAACTTTAACCTAAACCTAATGCCGACCCTGACTCTAATCCTAATATAACCCCTAGCTCTAAAACTGTTCCTTACACTAACTATAACTCTTACACTAGACCTAGGCATAACCTAATCCGAAAACTATCCCTAACCATAACCATAGACCTGACATTAGTCCTAGTCCTAGTTTTAGCCCTAAACCTAACAGAAACCCTAGCCATCATTCTAGCCCTAAACCTACCTTACTCCTACCCTGAACATTAACCCTAAACCTAATCCTAATTCTAACCCTCATCCTAGACCTAAAGCTAGCTATAATGCTACCCATTCCTCTAAACATAACCTTGACCAAAATGCTAACCTTAAACTTAGCCCTACCCCTAGGCCTAACCCTAACACTTGCCCTAATCCTAGCCCTAATTTAACCATAACCCTAACCCTAACCTAAGCCTGGTACTAAGTCTAAAACTAACTCTCTTCCTAGCTGTATCCCTAGTTCTAACCCTATCCCTTCCGGAACCAGAACCTAGAACTAACCCTAGTACTAGATATAAACCTAAATCTAAATCTAACCCTAACCCTAATCCTAAACCTCATCCTAACACCAGCTCTAACTCTAAAACTTATCCAAAATCTAGCACTAACTCTAGACCTATCCCTGAAACAAAACTGAGCAATAGCCCCAACCCTAAACCTTAACTTAAACCAAACCTTAACCCTACTTCTAGCTCTAACTTTAGCCCTAATTCGAGTCCTAATCCTAACCCTAAAACTAACCCTTACCCAGACTTTGACCCTAACACTAAACCTAGCCCTATACATCGCCCTCACCCTAAACCTATGCTTTGAATGCTTCAACATAGGGCTACATTCACAACGAAAAAAATCAGAGAATGCCCACAGAGAACTGATTGTGTGAAGTTTCAAGCAGCTAACACCCACCCTGTTTGTTATCCATCTCCATTTCCAATTACACATATAAGTCAAGATGAAGTGAAACCTTAAAACACAAACTGACAGAGAACCATGAACTGAGAAGGCCCAAAATTGGGGAATAGAGTAAGGATAGGTAAAAGATGAATCCTACCTAGTATCAAAGAAATTTGAACAAAACTAACTCTAAACCCAACACTAATTCTAACCCTAGCCCTAACCCTAAACCTAACCATAACCCTAACCTGTTTAGAGAACCTTTGATCATAGAAGTTCCAAACTTGGGGTGCCTAGTAGGGTAAGGTAACAGATGAATCCTGCCCAGTATAAAAATAATCTGACAAAATAATTGGGGGAGGTGTTTCAGTACATGCCTATTTCCCCTGTTTTATTTTTCCTAAAGTGCTCTTGAATCATGTTCTTTTCATTGCCATAGCTTTGGAAAATCTTCACTAGGAAGAAACCAGAGAGTGCCCACAGACATCTGATTGAGTGTGTGAAGTTTCAAGCAGCCAGTAGTAACCCTGATTGATTTACAGCTCCATTTTCATTCACATCTATAGACCATAATAAAGTGAAACCTAAAAATTTAAACTGTTTCTGACAGTGAACCGGCAAACCTTGAAGGCTCAAACTTGGGGATCCTTCTAAGGCTAGGAAAAGGATGAATCCTGTACATTATCAAAGCAATTAAGCAAAAAAAAAAAATTGATGGTTGCTCTTAAAGTGCTCACAGATAAAGCTGTTTCTTTCTACTTCAGCTTTGGGCTACTTCCACAAGAAACAAATGAGAGAATGCACACTGAGAACTGATTGTGTGTGTGAAGTTTCAAGCAGCTATCACAAACCCTGTTTGAGTTCCAGCTCCATTTCCATTCACCCCTATAAGGCAAAATGAAATGAAACATGAAAATTTAAACTGCTCCTGAGAGCAACTCCTTTTACCTAGGAATCCCAAACATGGGGTGTATACTAAGATTAGGAAAAAGATGAATCCTGCCCAGTATCAAAAATTTGAAAAAAACTAACTCTAATCCTAACACTAGCCCTAACCCTTGTCCTAACTCTAACCATAACCGTAACCCTAATCTGTTAAGATAACCTTTGATCATAAAAGTTTAAAACTTGGGGAGACTAGTGGGGCAAGCTTACAGATGAATTCTGCACAGTATCAAAAAAATCTGACCAAATAATTTGGAGCAGTATTTCACTACATGCATATTGCCCTGTTTTCTCGTATCTTGGATAAATTTGTTTTGCATGCTTCATCTTACAACTACTTTCACAATGAAGAAATCAGAGAGATCCCAAAGACAACTGATTGAGTATGTAAAGTTTCAACCAGCTAGCACCAATCCTCTGATTTCTAGCTCCATTTGTATTTACCCATATAGGTCAAAATGAAGTGAGACATTAAAAACTAACTATTCCCAACAGCGAATGATTGAACAAAGAAGGCCCCAAACTGGGGCATATAATATGGCTAGGTAAAAGATGAATCCTTCCCAGTATCAAAGAAATTTGAACAAAACAAACTCTTACCCTAACACTATCTCTAAAGCTAGCCCTAACCCTAATCCTAAACCTAACCTTAACCTGTTTAGAAAATCATTGATCCCAAATGTCCCAAATGTGGGGAGCTTACTGGGGCAAGCTAATAGATGAATCCTGTACAGCATCTAAGAAATATGACCAAATAATTGGGGGAGATAGTTCAGTACATGCCTATTTTCTTGTTTTCCCCTAAAGCACTCTCAGATAAAGTTGTTTTGCATGCTTCAGCTTAGGGTTACATTCACAACGAACAAACCAGAGAGTGCACACAGAGAACTGATTGAGTATGAGATGTTTCAATCAGCTAGCACCTTCCCTCTTTGAAATTGCGCTCCATTTCCCTTTGCCATATAGGTCAAAATTAAGTGAAACCTCAAAATATGAAAACTGTTACTGACAGTGAACCATTGAACTGAGAAGGCCCAAACCAGGGGAACATAGTAAGGCTAGGTAAAAAATGGATCCTGCCCAGTATCAAGAAAATTTGAACAAAACTAACTCAAACATGACACTAGGTCTAAACCTAGCCCTAACCATAACTGTAACCTTAACCCTAACCTGTTTAGATAACCTTTGATCATAGAAGTCCCAAAGATGTGAAGCCTAGTGGGGCAAGCTAAGAGATGAAAAATGCACAGTATCAAAGAAATCTGACCAAATAATTGTGGGAGGTAGTTCAATACATGCTTATTTCCCTGTTGTCTCCTAAAGTGCTCTCGGATAAAGTTGTTTTTTTTGCATGCTTCTCCTTTGGCATATATTTAACAGAAAGAAAGCAGAGAGTGCTTGCAGAGAACTAATTGAGTGTGTGATATATCAAGCAGCTAGTAAAAACCCTGTTTGATTTCCAGTTTCATTGTTATTCACACCTATAAGCCATAATGAAGTGACACCTAAAAATTCAAACTGCTCCTGACAGTGAACCATTGAACTTAAAGGCCCCAAATTGGGGATCCTATAAAGGCTAGGTAAAGGATGTATCCTGTACAGTATCAAAGTAATTTGACCAAAAAATATCGAAGATTGCTCCTAAAGCACTCACAGATGAATGAGTGGGGAGCTTACTGGGGCAAGCTAATAGATGAATCCTGTGCAGCCTCTTTCTATTTCAGCATAAGGATACTTCCACAAGAAACAAACCAGTAAATGCACACTGAGAACTGATAGAGTGTGTGAAGCTTCAAGCAAACTTTCAAACCAACTATGTTTGATTTCAAGCTCTATTTTCATTTACCCATATAGATCAAAATGAAGTGAAACCTTAAAATACACACTGTTCCTGACAGCAAACCACTGAACCCAGAAGGCCCAAACCTGGGGAGAATAGTAAGGCTAGGGAAAAGATGAATCCATCAAAGCATCAAAGAAATTTGAACAAAAATAACTCTAACACTAGCTCTAAACCTAACCCTAATCCCTAACCAAAACCCTACCCTTCCTTGTATAGAAAACCATTGATCCTAGATGTCCCAAACTTGGGGAGCCTAGTGGGGAAAGTTACAAATGAATACTGCACAGTATCAAAGAAATTTGATCAAATCATGGGGAGACATAATTCAATACATTCTTATTTCTCTGTTTTCTGCTTAAGGGCTCTCAGATACAGATGCTTTTGCATGCTTCAGCTTTGGCCTACCTTCAAAAGAAAGAAAACAGAGAGTGCCGACTGAAAACTGATTGTGTGAAGTTTCAAGCACCTCCTACCAACCCTGTTTGATTTCCAGCTCAATTTTCATTCACATCAATAAGCTATAATGAAGGAAAATCTTAAAATATAAACTGTTCCTGACAGCGAACCATTGCACCGAGAAGGCCCAAACGTGTGGAGCATAGTAAGGCTAAATAAAAGATGAATCTTGCCCAATATCATAGAAATTTGAAGAAAACTAGGGCCATGCTGGAGCTCTCTGTGCAGATGGAAGGCTCGGCTGTGTGGTTGCTCTCGACTCAGTCGGAAGTCTGAAGTCTCCACCGCGCATGAGCTCCTGGCGCAGAGGGAAGTCTTGGTCGCAGGTTCGCTCTCTGATCAAAGGCAAGACATGGCCATGAAGGCACTCTCGGTGCAGATGGTAGGTAGCACAGAACACAGAGGCTTTGCTTGCGGGTCACCAGACCAAGCTCTGGACACAGCCAAAGGTGACCCCAAAACCACCCACCCACCTCACCAAACACCTTACACAGGTAACAGATGGAATCCATCTTGGAAAACCATACTCACCATCTACCAGTGGCTGTGTCTACCAGCTCAGATCTGTGGCTGCTCAGGTACCCAGTTTCCAACTCCCCTACCTCCAGCTGTGATAACTCAAGATTTTTCTCACAAAGTTTTTTGGGGGTGTAGCTATCAATGTGGAACAGCAACTGTACAGGTACCTGGTTTCCAACTCAGAGACTAAGAGTAGGGAGGCTCCAGGTAGAAGCTCAAGCCCTCTCAATCTGGCTACCTCCACCACTCTTAGCACAGAGACTCAAGCTAGGAATAGACAACTCCGCCTACTGGAATAAAACAGAGTTCTGAGAGACTTTTCTGTTCTCATTCTTCTCATTTATTCTCCTCTACCCTTCCCCGTCTGGCCCTCACAATCTCTACATACGTGAAACCAAGAACTTTGCATGAAATTGGACTTTAAGAACTGAATCACCACAATATATAATATAGAGGAATTGCATAGGCCTACCTCACACACCCTTTATTTTCTCTTATTCTCATTCACCCTCTCTTTCTTTCTTTCCTTCTTATTTTTTCTTCTTTATTCTTGCTCCCTCTACCCCACTTTCAACCTCCTAACTTTTACTATTTATACATAGGGTAATTTTATGAATACAGATAAGGAATTTGAATTTATACATTCTTCCATAAATTACCCCTGTCTATTCATTACAGTTTTCCTCCTATTTTCTAAGATAGATTAATGTCATACCCTCACTCCTGTCCCCCTTAACATAGCATCCTACTCCTGACCATCAGTTCTCTATATACCACCTTTTATGAAACTAATGACTATACTCTAAATGATAATTGAAGCCAACATCTGTAGACCTAGAATCTAAGTATAAATGTATTTATAATGTTTAGGCTTAGGCTTCGGGTTAGGGATAGATTTAGAGTTAGGATTTGATCTATGGTTAAGGCTAGGACTAAGGATATGGGCAAGGGTTTGGACTAGGGTTAGGGTTATGGTAAGGGATAGGGTTAGAAGTAGTGATAGGGCTAGTGTGAGAGTTAGAGTTAGTCTTAGGGCTAGGGCTAGGGTTATGGTTAGGGATGGGGCTAAATTAGGGCTAGGGTTAGTGTTAGGTTTAGACCTCAGTTAAGGGTTAGAATTAGGGTTACATGTAGGGTAAGGGAGTGTGTTATAGATAAGTTGAGGGCTAAGGCGAGAGTTAGTATTAGGTTTAGGGCTAGGGTTAGGGTTAGGGTTATGATTAAGGCTAGGTTTACGGCTAGAATGAAGGCTAGTGTTTGTGTTAGGGTTAGGGCTAGTATTAGAGCTACGGCTAATGACAGGTCTAGGGTTATAGTTAGGGATAGATTTAGTGTTAGGTTTATGGCTTGGTCCAGTGTAAGGGTTAAGTTTAATGTAAGGATCAGGCTTACAGCTAGTGTTATTATTAGGATCAGATTCAAGGTTAGGGTTTGGTTTAGGTTAAAGTTAAGTTTTAGGGCTCAAATTAGCATTAGGTTTAGGGTTAGGGTTAATGACAGCGTTAGGTTTAGGGTTTAGATATGGTTTAGTGTAATGGATAAGTTTAAGATTAGGCCTAATGTTTAGTATAAGGGTTAGGGTTATCATTAGGGCATTGGATAGAATTAGACCTAAGATTAGGGCTAGGGTTTTAAATAGGATTAGGGCTTTTGTTTGTTTAGGTTAGGTTTAAGTTTAGGGTTAAAGCTAGGTTTAGGACTCAGGTTAAGTCTAAGTTTTGGGTTAGGTTAAGGCTAGGGTTCAGGCTACGGGTAATGTATGAAGTAGGTTTATGATTAGTGCTAGTTATATGGTTAGGGTTAGGGCTACGTCTAATGTTAAGGTTAGGTTTATAGTTATGACAATATTTAGAGGTAGAGTTAGTGTTAGGGTCAGAGTCAGTGTCCGGATTACTTTTCAGGTTAGACTTCGGACTAAAATTAGACATAGGTGTAGGGCTACGTGTAAGGTGAGTGTTTGGTTTAGGTTTAGGGATAGGGTTAGGGCTATGACTCGGTTTTGTTTTAGGGCTTGGGGTAGGGTTAGGGCTAATTTTAGGATTACTCTTAGGGTTAGGGCTAGTGTTAGTGTGAGGCTTAGGCTTAGGTTTAGGGTTAGATTTAGAGTTAGTTTTAGATCTAGGTTTTGAGCTAGGGCTAAGGATAGTGCTAGGGTTATGGCTAAGTTTACGGCTACGTTTAAGGTGATGGTAAGGGATTGGATTAGAACTCGGTATAGGGCTATGGCGAGAGTTAGAGTTAGTCTTTGGGCAAGGGTTAGTGTTAGGGTTAGGCCTAGGTTTATGGCGAGGGTTAGTGTTAGGTTTAGGGTTAGGGTTAGTTTTAGGGTAAGGGTTGGGATTATAGCTAGTTTTATGGCTAGGGTAAGGGTTAGAGTTAGGGTTAGGGTTAGGTTTATGATTAAGGTGAAGTTTATGTCTAGGATGGGATAAGGTTTTTATTAGGGTTAGGACTAGGATTAGAGCTAGGGCAAAAGTCAGGTCTAGGGTTACAGTTAGGGATAGTTTGGTTTAGGTTTATAGCCAGGTCTATTTAAGTGTTAGTTTAATGGTTAGGGTCAGGTTTAGAGCTAGGGGTATTATTAGAGTTAGGGTTAGGTTTAGGGTTTTTATTAGCTTAAGGTTTAGTTTTAAGGCTTGAATTAGCATTATTGTTAAGGATAGGGTAATGATAGTTTTAGGTTTAGGGTTCAGGTTAAGTGTAAGGTACTGGATAGGGTTAGGGCTAGGGATAGGATTAGGGTTTGTCCTAGGGTTAGCATAAGGGCTAGGGTTATCATTAGAGTAATGGATAGGTTAGAGCTAGGGTTAAGGCTAGGGTTAAGCTAAGGATTAGGTCTAGGTTTAGGCTTAGGGTTAGTGTTAGGGCTCTGGTTAGGATGAGGATTAGCTTTAGGTTAAAGCTAGGGTAGGCCTTGGATTAGGGCTATGTTTTGCGATAGGTTAGGGATACAGCTAATGTAAGAAATTGTTATGATATAGGCTAGTTTTAGGGTTAATGTTAGGGCTATGTATAGTTTTAGGGTTAGGTTTAGGTTTGGGGTGGTGTTTAGAGCTAGGGTTACTGTTAGTGTCAAGGTCAGTGTTCAGCTTAAGGTTATGGTTAGAATTAAAGGACTAGGGTTAGTTCTAGGGGAAGAGTTAGTGTTTGGCTTACACCAAGGTTTATTGTTAAGGCTATGTCTAGGATTTTCTATAGGTCTAGGGTTCGAGTTATGGCTAGATTTAGGATTAGGTTTAGGTCTAGGGCTAGTGTTAGGATTAGGTTTAGGTATAAGGTTACTGGAAGGACTACTGTTAGGTTTCAATTTAGGGTTAGGTTCAAGTTTAGACCTACGATTAGTGTTAGGGTGAGAATAAGGGTCAGAGTTAGGGTTAGGGATTGGGTTATGGTTAGAGCTTGAATGAGGGCTAGGGTTAGGACTAGTAGGTAAGTGTTTGTGTAAGGTTAAGGATTAGGGTTAGCTTTAGTGTTAGGTTTTTGCTTAAAGTAAGGGATAGTGTTAGAGCTAGGGATAGGGCTAGGGTTAGTGCAAGGGTTAGGGTTAAAGCTAGGTTTTGGGCTTGGTTTAGGGCTAGTTTTTGTATTAGGATTAGGGCTAGGTTTAGAGCAATGGCTAATGTAAGAACTAGGTTTACAATTAGGGTTAAATTATGGATTATAATTAGGTATTAAAACTCTAATGTATTAGTTTTAAGGTTATTGTGATATTTAGAGCTAGTCTTAGTGGTAGGTTAATAGTCAAGGTCAGGGTTAGGTTTAGGGTTAGGGTTAGGACAGGAAATAAGGATATAAATACTGTAAGGGTTTGGTTTAAGGTTAGGGTGGTGTTTAGAGCTAGGGTGAGTGTTAGGATATGAGTCAGAGCAGTGTTAGTATTAAAGTTAAGGTTAGGTCTCGAATTAGTGCTAGGGTTAGGTCTAGGTGTAGTGCTAGGGTTTGGTTTAAGTTAAAATTTAGTGTTAAGACTATTGCTCGGTTTTGTTTTACTGCTAGGTTTAGGGTTAGGGCTAGTTTCATGATTAGTGTTAGGGTTAGTGCTAGTGTTAATGTTAGGCATAGGCTTAGTGTTAGTGTTAGAGTTAATGTTAGATCTAGGTTTAGGACTAGGAATAAGGATTAGGAAAGGGTTATGGCTATGTTTTGGGCTATGTTTAGGGCTAGGGTTAGGGTTAAGTTAAGGGATATGGTTTGTACTAGGGATAGGGCCAGTGTGAGAGTTAGAGTTCGTCTTAGGTCTATGTTTAGCATTAGAATTAGGGATAGGGTTAAATTAGGGCTAGGATTAAGGCTAGGGTTTGTGTTCAGCTTAGGTCTAGCATTAGGGTTAGGGTTAGGATTAAGTTTAGGGTAACGGATGGTTTTATAGCTTGGTATAGTGAGAGGGTGAGGGTTAGAATTAGGTTAGGGCTATGGTTAAGGTTAGGGTTATGATTAGGGCTAAGTTTAGGGGTAGGATGAGGGCTAGAGTTTGTTTTAAGTTTAGGGATAGTGCTAATATCAGGTCTTTGGTTTTGGTTGAAGATCGTTTTAGTGTTAGGTTTATGGCTACATGTAGTGTAAGGGTTAGTTTTAGGGTTAGGGTCAGGTTTAGAGCTAGGAGTATTTTACAGTCAGGGTTTGGGTTATGGTTTGGTTTAGGTTAAGTTTTAAAGTTAGGGCTCAAATTAGCATTAAGGTTAGTGTTAAGTTAATGATAGGGTGAGGTTTAGGGTCTAGGTTTGGATTAGGGTAATGGATAGGGTTAGGATTAGGGATAGGGTTAGGTTTAGGACTAGGTTTAGCATTAGGGTTAGGGTTATGTTGATGGCAATGGATAGGGTTAGAGCTAGGGTTAGGGCTAGGGTTATGTTTATGATTAGGGCTAGGTTTAGGGTTAGGGTTAGGGTTAGGGCTATGTTTAGGGTTAGAATTAGGGTTAAAACTGTGGTTAGGGCTCAGATTAGGGCTAGGTTGTGTGTTAAGTTAGTGCTAGGGTTAGGGTTGTGGCTAATGTATACCAGGTTTATGTTTAGGGCTAAATTTAGGGTTAGGGTTAGGGCTATATCTAGTATTAGGTTTAGGTTTAGGCTTAGGATTATGTTTAGAGCTAGGGTTAGTGTTATGGTCAGAGTCAGGGTCAGGGATAGTTTCAGGGTTTGAATTAAACTCAAATTAGGGCTAGGGTTAGGGTTCCCGTGTGGTTTATGTTAATGGTTAGGGTTAGGGCTATGTTTCAGTTTTGTTTTAGGGCTAGGGCTAGGGTTAGGGCTAGTTTTAGGGTTCACATTAGGGTTAGGTCTAGTGTTAGGTTTAGGTTTAGCCTTAGGGTTAAAGTTAGATTTAGAGTTAGGGTTTGTGATAGGGTTAAGCTTAGGGTTATTGCTAGATTTAGAGTTAAAGTTAAATCTAGGTTAGGGCTATGGCTAAGAATAGGGCTAGTATTAGGGTTCTGATAAGGGATTGGGTTAGAACAAGGGATGGGGCTAGGTTGATAGTTAGAGTTAATCTTAAGGCTAGGGTTAGGGCAAGGGTTATAAATAGGTGTAAATTAGGGCTAAGATTAGGGTTACATTTGTGTTAGGGTTAGGGCTAGTGTTTGGGTTAGGGTTAGGAATAAGGGACTAGGCTTTGGGACCTGATTAAGGCTAGGTTTAAGGCTAGAATGAGTGCTAGGGTTTGTTGTAGGTTTAGTTCTAGAATTAGGGCTATGGATAATATCAGGTCTAGTGTTACATTTAGAGGTAGATTTAGGGTTAGGTTTGTGTCTAGGTCTAGTGTAAGTGTTAGGCTTAGGGTAAGGGTCAGGTTTAGAGCTATGTGTATTTTTAGGGTCAGTATCAGGATTAGAGTTTGTTTTAGCTTAATGTTTAAGGATAGCACTTAAATGAGCATTAGGGTTATGGTTAGAGTAATGCATAGGGTTAGGTTTAGGGTTCAATGTAGGTTTTAGTGGAATGGAGAATTTTCAGGTTAGCCAAACTGTTAGGGTTAGGCCTAGGGTTAGTATTAGGATTAGGGTTATCATAAGGATAATATATAGGGTTAGAGCTAGGGTTAGTTATAAGGTTATTATTAAGATTAGGTTCAGGGTTAGGGTTAGAGTTTGGATTAGGGTTAGGGCTAGAATGACGGCTAGGGTTAGGATTAGTATTAGAGTTATGTTTTGGGATAGGCTAAGGATTAGGGTTAGGAGTAGGGTAGCATTAGAATGAAAATTTGGCTTAGGGTAAGGGACAGGGTTAGAGCTAGGGTTGCGGATAGTATTAGGGTTAGGGATAGGGCTAGGGTTAAAGTTAGGGTTAGGTTTAAAGCTAGGTTTAGGTCTCAAATTAGGGCTGAGTTTTCTGTTAGGGCAGGGCTATGGCTAATTTAAGATCTATAGTTCCAATTAGGTTATTTTTAGGGTTAGGTTTAGGGTTAGGGTGATGTTTAGAGCTAGGGTTATTGTTAGGGTCCGAGTCATAGTCAGTGTAAGTTCTAGAGTTAGAACTAGGACTTGAATTAATGCTAGGGTTAGGGCTAGCTATATATTTAGGGTTTCATTTAGTGTAAGGTTTTTGGTTAAGCCAAAGACTCAGTTTTATTTTGTGCTAGGGCTAAGGTTAGAGCTAGTTTTCCATTTAGCATTAGGCATAGGGCTAGTGTTAGGGTAAGGTTTAGGCTTAGAGTTAGGGTTAGATTTAGTTAGGATTAGATCTAGGTTTAGGGCTAGGGTAAAAGTTAGGGCTAGGGTTGGGGCTAGGCTTTGAGCTAGGGTTTGGGTTACTTTAAGGGATAGGTTTAAAACTAGGGATAGATCTACAGTGAGAGTTAGAGTTAGTCTTAGGGCTAGGGTTAGGTTTAGGTCAAAATTAATACAAGGGTTAGCACTAGGATTAGTGTTAGGGCTAGGCTTAGTTTTAGGGCTAGTGTTAGGGTTAGGGTTAGGACTAGGCTAGGTTAAGTGCTAGGATTAAGGCTAGATTTTGTGTTAGGCTTAGGGCTAGGATTAGGGCTAGATATAGAGTTAGTTTTAGATCTAGGGTTTGAGCTAGGGCTAAGGATAGTGCTAGGGTTAGGGCTAAGTTTAAGGCTAGGTTTAGGGTGATGGTAAAGGATTGGGTTAGAACTCAGTATAGGGCTATGGCGAGAGTTAGAGTTAGTCTTAGGTCAAGGGTTAGTGTTAGGGTTAGGCCTAGGGTTAGGGATAGGGTTAGTGTTAGTGTTAGGGTTAGGGTTAGGGTTAGGGTAAGGGTTGGGATTAGAGCTAGTTTTATGGCTAGGGTGAGGGTTACAATTAGGGTTAGGGTTAGGTTTATTTTTAAGGTGAAGTTTATGACTAGGATGTGTGCTAAAGTTTGTGTTAGGGTTAGGACTAGGATTAGAGCTAGGGCAAAAGTCAGGTCTAGGGTTACAGTTAGGGATAGTTTGGTTTTGGTTTATAGCTAGGTCTATTTTAAGGGTTAGGTTAATGGTTAGGGTCCGGTTTAGAGCTAGGGGTATTATTAGAGTTAGGGTCAGGTTTAGGGATTTTGTTAGGTTAAGGTTTAGGTTTAGGTCTCGAATTACTATTATTGTTAAGGATAGGTTAATGATAGTTTTAGGTTGAGGGTTCAGGTTAAGTGTAGCTTAATGGATAGGGTTAGGGCTAGGGATAGGATTAGGATTTTTCCTAGGGTTAGCATAAGGGTTAGGGTTATCATTAAAATAATGGATAGGTTAGAGCTAGGGTTAAGGCTAGGGTTATGCTAAGGATTAGGTCTGGGTTTAGGCTTCGGGTTAGGGTTATGGCTATGGTTAGGATTAGGATTAGCTTTAAGGTTTAAAGCCAGGGAAGGCCTTGGATTAGTTATATGTTTTGTGATAGGTTACGGCTACAGCTAATATAAGAACTTGTTATGAAACAGGCTAATTTTAGGGTTAATGTTAGGGCTAGGTGTAGTTTTAGTGTTAGGTTTAGGGTTGGGGTTGTGTTTAGAGCTAGGGTTACTGTTAGTGTCCCGGTCAGTGTTCGGGTTAGGGTTATGGTTAGAATTAAAGGACTAGGTTTAGGTCTAGGAGAAGAGTTATTGTTTGGCTTAGGCTAAGGGTTATTGTTAGGGCTATGTCTAGGTTTTTCTATAGTTCTATGATTCGAGTTATGGCTAGATTTAGGATTAGGTTTAGGGCTAGGGCTAGTGTTAGCATTAGGTTTAGGTATAAGGTTACTGAAAGGGCTACTGTTAGGGTTCAGTTTAATGTTAGGTTCAGGTTTAGACCTACGATTAGTGTTAGGGTCAGAATAAGGGTCAGGGTTAGGATTACAATTTGGGTTATGGTTAGAGCTAGAATGAGGGCTAGGGTTAGGACTAATAGGGTAAGGGTTTGTGTTACGTTAAGGATTAGGGTTAGCTTTAGAGTTAGGGTTTGGCTTAAGGTAAGGGATAGGGTTAGAGCTAGGGTTAGGGCAAAAGTTAGTGTTAAAGCCAGGTTTAGGGCTTGGTTTAGGGCTAGTTTTTGTGTTAGGATTAGGGCTAGGTTTAAAGCAATGGCTAATGTAATAACTAGGTTTACAATTAGGGTTAAATTATGGATTATGATTAGGTATTAAACTCTAGTGTTAATTAGTTTTAAGGTTAGGGTGATATTTAGATCTAATTTTAGTGTTAGGTTAATAGTCAGGGTCAGGGTTAGGTTTAGGGTTAGTGTTAGGACTGAAAATAAGGCTAGGAATACTGTAAGGGTTTGGTTTATGGTTAGGGTGGTTTTTTAGAGCTAGGGTGAGTATTACAATATGAGTCAGAGTCAGGGTTATTATTAAAGTTAAGGTTAGGACTCGAATTAATTCTAAGGTTATGTCTAGGTGTAGTGCTAGGGTTTGGTTTAAGTTAAGGTTTAGTGTTAAGGCTATTACTCAGTATTGTTTTACTGCTAGGTTTAGGGTTAGGGTTAGTTTCATGATTAGTGTTAGGGTTAGTGCTAGTGTTAATGTTGGCTTTGGCTTAGTGTTAGTGTTAGAGTTAGAGTTATATCTAGGTTTAGGACTAGAAATAATGATTAGGCAAGGGTTATGGCTATGTTTTTGGCTATGTTTAGGGCTAGGGTTAGGGTTAACTTAAGGGATATGGTTAGAACTAGGGATAGGGTAGTGTGAGAGTTAGAGTTAGTCTTAGGTCTATGGTTAGCATTAGAATTAGGGATAGGGTTAAATTAGGGCTAGGATTAAGGCTAGAATTTGTGTTCAGCTTAGGTCTAGCATTAGGGTTAGGGTTATTATTAAGTTTAGGGTAAGGGATGGTTTTATAGCTAGGTTTAGTGGGAGGTTGAGGGTTAGAATTAGGTTCGGGCTATGGATAAGGTTAGGGTTATGATTAGGGCTAGGTTTAGGGGTAGGATGAGGGCTAGTGTTTGTTTTAAGTTTAGGGATAGTGCTAATATCAGGTCTTTGGTTTTTGTTAAAGATCATTTTAGTGTTAGGTTTATGGCTACATGTAGTGTAAGGGTTAGTTTTAGGGTTAGGGTCAGGTTTAGAGCTAGGAATATTTTTACAGTCAGGGTCTGGGTTATGGTTTGGTTTAGGTTAAGTTTTAAAGTTAGGGCTCAAATTAGCATAAAGGCTAATGTTAAGTTAATGATAGGGTGAGTTTTAGGGTCTAGGTTTGAATTAGGGTAATGGATAGGGTTAGGATTAGGGTTAGGTTTGGGACTAGGTTTAGCATTAGGGTTAGGGTTATGTTTATGGCAATGGATAGGGTTAGAGCTAGGGTTAGGGCTAGGGTTGTGTTTATGATTAGGGCTAGGGTTAGGGTTAGGGTTAGGGCTAGGTTTAGGGTTAGAATTAGGGTTAAACCTGTGGTTAGGGCTCAGATTAGGGCTAGGATGTGTGTTAAGTTAGTGCTAGGGTTAGGGTTATGGCTAATGTAAGTACCAGGGTTATGTTTAGGGCTAAATTTAGGGTTAGGGTCAGGTTTAGGTTAGGGTTATGTTTAGAGCTAGGGTTAGTGTTATGGTCATAGTCAGGGTCAGGGTTAGTTTAGGGTTTAGATTAAACTCAAATTAGGGCTAGGGTTAGGGTTAGGGTTTGGTTTATGTTAAGGGTTAGGGTTAGGGCTATGTTTCAGTTTTGTTTTAGGGCTAGGGCTAGGGTTAGGGCTAGTGTTAGGTTTAGGTTTAGCCTTAGGTTTAAAGTTAGATTTAGAGTTAGGTTTAGGGTTAGGGTTAAGCTTATGGTTATTGTTCGATGTAGAGTTAAAGTTAAATCTAGGTTAGGGCTAGGGCCAAGGATAGGCCTAGGAATAGGGCTAGGATTAGGGTTCTGGTTAGTGATTGGGTTAGAACAAGGGATGGGCCTAGGTTGAGAGTTAGAGTTAATCTTATGGCTAGGGTTAGGACAATGGTTAGGAATACGCTAAATTAGGGATAAGATTAGGGTTACGTTAGTGTTAGGTTTATGGCTAGTGTTTGGTTTGGGGTTAGGAGTAAGAGACTAGGGTTTGGGATCTGATTAAGGTTAGGTTTAAGGCTAGAATGAGTGCTAGGCTTTGTTGTAGGTTGAGTTCTATAATTAGGGCTAGGGCTAATGTCAGTTCTAGTGTTACATTTAGAGGTAGACTTAGGGTTAAGTTTGTGTCTAGGTCTAGTGTAAGTGTAAGGCTTCGGGTAAGGGTCAGGTTTAGAGCTATGCATATTTTTAGGGTCAGTATCAGTGTTAGGGTTTGTTTTAGCTTAATGTTTAAGGATAGGTCTCAAAGGAGCATTAGGGTTATGGTTAGAGTAATGCATAGGGTTAGGTTTAGGGTTCAATATAGGTTTTAGGGGAATGGAGACGTTTCAGGTTAGCCAAACGGTTAGGTTTATGCCTAGGGTTAGTATTAGGATTAGGGTTATCAGAAGGATAATGTATAGGGTTAGAGCTAGGGTTAGGTCTTAGGTTATTGTTAAGATTAGGTCTAGAATTGGGCTTAGGGTTTGTTTTAGGGCTAGTAACACTAGCTTAGGGTAGGGTTAAGGTTAGGTTTAGGGTAAAGGTTAGGTTTTGAGCTAGGGTTAGTCCTAGGATGAGATTTAGGTTTAGTGTTAGATGTAGGGTTAGGGTTATGGTTATGGTCAGGGTTAGGTTTAGGGCTAGGGTTGGGCTTTCATTAGGGTAAGGGTTAGGTTTGGGGGAATATATTGGGATAGATGTAAAGTTAGCTGTAGTGTTAAAGTTCGATTTAGGGTTAAGTTTAGTTTTAGGGCTAGGTTTACTGTTGGGTTTAGGGTAAGTGTTAGGGTTTGAGTTAGGGTTAGGGCTACAGCAAAGGTTATGTTTAGGGTTAGGTCTAGGTTTAGGTTTATGATTTGTGTTAGGGTTTTGGTTAGAGTTAGACCTAGTGTTATCATTACGGTTAGGGTTATATTTAAGGTAATGTCTAGGGTTAAAGCTAGGGTTAGGCCTAGAGTTAACATTAGGATTAGGGCTAGGGTTATGGTTATGATTAGGGATAGTCCTAGGGTTATGTTTAGGCTAAGGGTTAGGCTTTGAGCTAGGGGTAGGACTAAGGTGTGGGTTAGGGTTGTGGTTAGGGCTAGGTTTAGGGTGAGGTTTATGCTTAGGGTAGGTTTAGGCCTCGGATTAGGGCTAGGTTTTGTGTTAGGTTTAGGCCTAGGGTTAGTGCTATGGTTAATATAAGATCTAGGGTTCTAATTAGGGCTAGTTTTAGGGTTAGGGCTATGGCTAGGTCTAGTGTTAAATTTAGATTTTGGTTTAGGTTCAGGTTTAGAGCTAGGTTTAGTGTTAGTGTCAGGGTCAATGTTCAAGTAAGTTTTAGGATTAGGGGGAAAGCCAGAATTAGGACTAGGTTTAGGTATAGGGGTAGGGTTAGTGTTTGTTTTAGGTTATTGGTTATTGTTAGGGCTAGTACTAAGTTTAGATTTAGGTCTATGGCTAGAGTTATTGCTAGATTTAGGATTAGGTTTAGGTCTAGTACTAGTGTTAGGGTTAGGTTTAGGTATAAGGTTACTGGTAGGCCTAGTTTCAGGTTTCAGTTTAGGGTTAGGTTCAGGTTTAGACCTATAATTTTTGTTAGGGTCAGAATAAGGGTGTAGTTTAGAGTTAGGGTTAGGGTTAGAGCTAGAACAAGGGCTAGGGTTAGGACTAGTAATAGGGTTAGTGTTTGGTTTAGGCTAAATATTATGATTAGGACTAGGTTTAGCATTATGGATAGGTTTTGGCTTAGCATAAGGGATAGTGTTAGAGCTAGGGTTAGGGATATGTATAGAGTTTGGTTTAGGGCTAGAGTTAGGGTTAGGGTTAGTGTTAAATCTAGTTAGGGCTCAGATTAGGGATATTTTGTGTTAGGGTTAGGGCTATTTCCAATGTAAGAACTAGGGTTATGATTAGGGTTAGTTTTAGGGTTAGGAATTGGGCTCGGTCTTGTGTTAGTATTAACTTTGGAGTTAGGGTGATATATAGAGCTAGGTTTAGTGTTTGGATAAGAGTTGGATCATAGTGAATTTTAGGCCTATGACTCGAATTAGAGCTAGGGTTATTGCTAGTTATTGTGGTAGGGTTTGGTATAAGGTATTTTTAGGGTTAGAGCAAGGCTTGGTTTTGTTTTAGGGCTAGGGCTAGGGTTACAGCTAGTTTAGGATTAGCAATAGTGTTAGGACTAGTGGTATGGTGAGATTTAGGCTTAAGGTTCAGGTTAGATTTAGCATTACAGTTAGATCTATGTTAAGGCTATGGCTAGGGTTAGGGATAAGTTTAGTGCTAGTGTGAGGGTTAGAATAATGGATAGGGTTAGAAATAGAAATAGTGCTAGGAGTGAGAGTTAGAGTTAATCTTAGGGCTAGGTTAGAAGTAGGGTTAAGTTTAGGGCTAAATTAGGGCTAGGATTAGCCCTAGGATTAGTGTTAGAGTTAGGGCAATGGTTAGGGCTAATGTTAGGGTTAGTTTTATGGGCAAGAATGGGGTTTTATAGCTTGGTTCAGGGCTAGGGAAAGGGTTAAAATTAGGGATAGGGCTAGGATGAGGTTTCTGGTTAGGACTAAGGCTAGGTTTAGGGCTAGGATGAGGGCTAGTGTTTGTGTTAGAGTTAGGGCTAGGACTAAGACTAGGGCTAATATCAGGTTTGGGGTTACAATTAGGGAGAGTTTTAAGGTTTGGTTAATGGCAAGGTCTAATGTAAGGGTTAGGTTTATGGTAGGGGTCAGGTTTAGAGCTAGGTGTATTTTTAGGTTCAGAGTCTGGGTTAGGGTTGGATTGGGTTAAGGTTATAGTTAGGGCTTGAATTAGCATTAGGGTTAGGATTCGGGTTAGAGTAATGGATAGGGTTAGGTTTAGGGTTCAGTTTAGGTTTAGAGTAATGTATAGGGTTAATAAAAGGGATAGGGTTAGGGTTAGGTCTAGTATTAACGTTTGAATTAGGCTTATGTTTAGGGTAATGGATAGGGTTAGTGCAAGTGTTAGAGATTGGGTTAAGGTTAGGATCTAGGATTAAGGCAAGGCTTTGGGTTAGTGTTAGAGTTAGGTTTAAGGTAAGTGTTAGTTGTAGGCTTAGGGTTAGGACTAGATAGAGGTAGGGTTAGGGCTAGCATGAGGTTTAGGATTAGAGTCACAGCTATGGTTAGGTTTAGGGTTAGGGTTAGGGCTAGGGTTAGCATTAGGGCCAGGGTTATGTTTAAAGTAAAGGATAAAGTTAGATCTAGGATTTGGGCTATGGTTACAGTTAGGATTTGGGCTAAGATTAGGGTTAGGGTGAGGGCTTGGGTTATGCTTAGAGTACGAGTTAAAGTTTGAGCTAGGATAAGGGCTATGGCAATCATTAGGGTAGGGTTTGGTTGGGTTAATGTTATGGTATGCTTAGGGCTAGGTTTAGGGCTATGTTTTAGGTGAGGTTCATGGCTAGCATTAGGGCTATGGCTAATGTAAGAGCTAGGGTTATAGTTATGGCTAGATTAAGGATTAGGATTATGGATAAATCCTGTGTTAGTGTTAGGTTTGGGGTTAGGATAAGATTTAGAGCTAGGGTTTATGTTAGGGTAAGGGTCAGTGTTCAGGTTAGTATTGGATTTAGTGTTAGGGCCAGAATTAGAACCAGGTTTACATCTAGGGGTAGGGTTAGTCTTTGTGTTAGGTTAATGAATTATTGTTCGGGCTTTGGCTAGAATCATGGCTATATTTAGTATTAAGTTTAGGTCTAGTGCTAGTGTTACAGTTAAGTTTAGGTATAGGTTTACCAGTAGGGCTAGTGTTAGGGTTTAGTTTAGGATTAGGGTCAGGCTTATTCCTAGGGTTAGTGTTAGGGTCAGAATAAGGGTCAGGGTTAGGCTTAGACATTGGGTTAGGGTTAGAGATAGAATGAGGTCTAGGGTTAGGACTAGTAATAGCATTAAGGTTTGGAGTAGGCTAACAATTAGGGTTAGAAGTAGGGTAGCATTAGGGTGAGGGATTGACTTAAGGTAAGGGATAAGTTTAAAGCTAGGGTTAGGGTTAGGATTAGGGCAAGGGTTAAAGCTAGATTTAGGGCTCAGACTAGGGCTAGGTTTTGTGTTAGGGTTAGGGCTATGGCTAATGTAAGAACTGGTGTTACGCTTAAGGCTAGGGTTAGGGTTAGGGCTAGGTATAGTGTTTGGGTTAGGTTTAGGGTTAGGGTGATATTTAGAGTTAGGGTTAGTTTTAGGTTCAGAGTCAGGGTCAATATTAGTTGTCGGCTTAGGGTTAGGACCAGATAGAGCATTAGGATTTGGTTTAGGTTAAAGTTTAGGATTATGGCCATAGCTCAGTTTTGTTTGAGGGCTATTACTAGGCTTAGGGCAAGTTTTCAAATTAGCTTTAGGGTTAAGACTAGTGTTAGGGTGAGGAATAGGTTTAGGGTTAGGGTTAGATTTAGAGTTAGGGTTAGATCTAAGTTTATTGCTAGGCCTAAGTTTAGGGCTAGGTTTGCATTACGGTTAGGGCTAGGCTTTGGCTTAGAAAGGGATAAGTTTAGAACTAGGGATAGGGGTAAGGTGAGAGTTATAGTTATTATTAGGGCTAGTGATATGGTTAGTTTTAGGATTAGGGCTAAATTAGGGATAGGATTAGAGCTAGGGTTAGTTTTTGGACTAGGCCTTGGTTTAGGGTTAGGGTTAGGATTAGGGTTAGTGTATATTATGATGTTATCGCTAGTTTTAGGCATAGGGTGAAGTTTAAATTTAGGGTTAGGACTAGTTTTCAGGTTAGGTTTAGGATTAAGGATAATTTTATGGCCAGGATTAAGGCTATGATTTTTGTTAGGTTTAGGTCTAGCATTAGGACTAGGGCTAAGGTCAGGTCTAGTGTTATGGTTAGGGATAGTTTTAGGGTTACGTTTATGGTTAGGTATAGTGGTAAGGGTTAGGTTAAGGGTTAGGTTCAGTTTTAGATAGGGGTATTATTAGGGTCAGTAAAAGAGTTAGGGTTCATTTAGGTTAAGGTTTAAATTTAGGGCTCAAATTAGCATTAGGGGTAGGTTTAGGGTTAGGGTAATGGATATGGTTAGATTTAGGGTTCAGATTAGGTTTAGGTAATAGTGTTAGAATTATGAATAGGGTTAGGGTTATCCTAGGGTTAGCATTAGGGTTAGGTTTAGGGTTAAGGTAATGGATAGTATTAGACCTAGGATTAGGTCTAGGGTTATGTTTAGGATTAAGGCTAGGGTTAGGATTCGATTTAGGGTAAGAATTAGGTTTAGGGTTAAATCTAGGGTTAGGGCTCAGATTATGGCTAGGTTATAGATTAGGTTATGGCTTATGTAGGGCTAAGGCTAATATAAGAAGTAGCATTACAATTAGGGCTAGATTTAGGGTTAGGGTTAGGGCTAGGTCTACTGTTATGATTAGGTTTAGTTTTAGGGTGATGATTTGAGATAGGGTAAGTGATAGGGTCAGAGTCAGGATCATTGTCAATTTTAGGGTTAGGGATAACATTAAACTAGAGCTAGGGTTAAGGGTAGGCGTAGGGTTAGGTTTTGCATTAAGGTTAGAACAAGAATTAGGGCTAGGGCTAATGTCAGGTATACAGTTACATTTAGGTGAGGATTAGCGTTAGGGCTATGCCTCAGTTTTGTTTTAGGTCTAGGGCTTGGGTTAGGGCTAATTATTGGATTAGTGATAGTGTTAGAGCTAGTGGTAGGGTGAGGTTTAGGCTTAGGATAAGGGTTACATTTAGAATTATGGTTAGATCTAGGGTTAGGGCTAGGGTTAGGGCTAAGGTTAGGGCTAGCATGAGGGTTACAGTAACAGATAAGGTTAGTACTAGAAATAGGTCTAGCTTGAGACTTAGTGTTAGGGCTAAGGTTAGAGTAAGGGTTATATTTAGTTATAAATTAGGGCTAGGATTAGAACTAGGGTAACTGTTATGGTTATGCATAGTGTTAGGGCTCAGGTTAGGGTTAGTGATAGTGTTAGGGTTAGGGTTAGGATTAGGTGAAGGGATGTGGTTATAACTAGGTTCTCAACTAGGGCGAGGGTTGAAATTAGGGATTGGGCTAGGGTTAGGGTTCGGATAAAGATTAAGGCTAGGTTTAGGGCTAGGATGAGGGCTAGGGTTTGTGTTAGGTTTAGGGCAAGAATTAAGTAGATTGTTAATGTCAGGTCTATGGTTTGGTTAGGGATTGTGTGACGCTTAGATTTATATCTAGGTATAGTGTAAGGGTTAGGTTTATGGTAAGGGTCAGGTTTAAAGCTAGGTGTATTATTAGAGTCAGTGTCTTTTTCAAAGTTTGGTTTGGGTTATGGTTTAGGTTTAGTGCTAAAATTAGCCTTAGTGTTAGGATTAGTGTTAAAGTAATTGATAGAGTTAGGTTTAGGTAAGGGATAGGGTTAGTGTTAGTGATAAGTTTAAGTTTAGGCCTAGGGTTAGCATTTGGGTTAGGCTTATGTTTAGGTTAATGGATAGTTTGAGGTCTAGTCTTATGGTTAGTTTTAGGTCTAAGGTTAAGGTTAGGGTTAGGGTTAGGCCTAGGGTTAGTGTTAGGGTTATGTTTCATGTAAGTGTTAGGGTTTGACCTATGGTTAGGGCCAGGGCGAGTGTTAGGGTTAGTGTCAGGTCTAGGTTTAGGACTAGAGTTAAGTTTAGCATTAGGATTAGCATTAGGGTTAGGTTTATGTTTAGGGTAATGGATAGATTTAGAGCTAGGGTTTGGACTTGGTTATGGTTAGGATTAGGGCTAGGATTAGCATTAGGGTTAGGATTAGGGCTAGGGTTATGTTTATGTTAGGGGTTAGTGTTTGACCTAGGTTTAGGGCTAGGGCGAGTGTTAGGTTTAGAGTTAGGCTTAGGGCTATGTTTTGGGCTAGGATTAGTGGTAGTATTTTTGTGAGGTTTAGGTCTAGCATTAGGGCATTAGGGTAGTGAAAGAGCTAGGGTTAGGATTATGGCTAGTTATAGTGTTAGGGTTATGGCTAGATTTGGGGTCAGCATAAAATTTAGAGCTAGGTTTGTGTTAGGGTAAGTGTCATTGTTCGGGTTAGGGTTAGGTTTAATTTTAGGGCCAGAAGTAGGATTAGGTTTAGGCCTAGGGGTAAGGTTAGTGTTTGATTTAGGGTAAGGGTTATTGTTGGGCCCAGGGGTAGGTTTTTGTTTAGTGCTAGTGCTAAAGTTATGGCTAGATTTAGGATTAGGCTTTTTTCTAAGTCTGATGTTATGTTTAGGTTTAGGTATAGGGTTACACATAGGGCTAATGTTAGGTTTCGGTTTAGGGTTAAGGTCAGGTTTAAACCTAGGGTTAGAGTTAGGGTCAGAAGAAGGGTCAGGGTTAGGGTTAGAGTTTGAATTAGGGTAAGAGCTAGAATGAGGGCTAGGGTTAGGATTAGTATTAGACTTATGGTTTGGGGTAGGCTAAGGATTAGGGTTAGGAGAAGGGTAGAATTAGAATGAAGGTTTGGCTTAGGGTAAGGGACAAGTTTAGAGCTAGGTTTGTGGATAGTATTAGGGTTAGGGATAGGGCTAGGGTTAAAGCTCGGGTTAATTTTAAAGCTAGGCTTAGGTCTCAGATTAGGACTAGGTTTTCTGTTAGGACAGGGCCATGGCTAATTTAAGAACTAGAGTTCCAATTAGGTTATTTTTAGGGTTAGATTTAGGGTTAGAGTGATGTTTAGAGTTAGGGTTATTGTTAGGGTCCGAGTCAGAGTCAGTGTAAGTTCTAGAATTAGAATTAGGACTTAAATTAATGCTAGGGTTAGGGCTAGCTATAGGTTTAGGGTTTCATTTAGTGTAAGGTTTCAGGTTAAGCCAATGACTCAGTTTTATTTTGTGGTAGGGCTAAGGTTAGAGCTAGTTTTCCAATTAGCATTAGGCATAGGGCTAGCGTTAGGGTAAGGTTTAGGCTTAGAGTTAGGTTTAGATTTAGAGTTAGGATTAGATCTAGGTTTAGAGCTAGGGCAAATGTTAGGGCTAGGGTTGGGGCTAGGCTTAGAGCGACGGTTTTGGTTACTTTAAGGGATAGGTTTAAAACTAGTGATAGGTCTACAGTGAGAGTTAGAGTTAGTCTTAGGGCTAGGGTTAGGGTTAGGTCAAAATTAATACAAGGATTAGTGCTAGGATTACTGTTAGGGCTAGGCTTAGTTTTAGGGCTAGGGTTAGGGTTAGGGTTAGGACTAGGGTAGGTTAAGTGCTAGGATTAAGGCTAGGTTTTGTGTTAGGCTTAGGGCTAGGATTCGGGCTAGGGCTAATGTCAGGTCTAGGTTTATAGTTAGGGTTAGTTTTAGGGTGAGGTTTATGGCTAGTTCTAGTGTAAGTGTTAGGTTGAGGGTTAGGGTCAGTTTTAGAGATAGGGTTATTATTAGATTCCTGGTAACAGTTATGGTTTGGGTCAGGTTAAGGTTATGGTTTAGGGCCCTAATTAGCATTAGGTTTACGGCTAAGGTTAGAGTAATGGATATGGTTAGGTTTAGGGTTCAGGTTAGGTTTAGGCTAATGGATAAATTTAGGGTTAGAAAAAGGGTTAGGGTTATCCTAGAGTTAGCATTAGGGTTAGGGTTAGAGTTAGGGTAATGGATAGGGTTAGAGCTAGGGTTAGGTCTAGGTTTATGCTTAAGATTAAGGCTAGGGTTAGATTTAGTGTTAGGGCAAGATTTAGGTTTAGGTTTAGGTTTAGGGTAATATTTAGCACTAGGGCCAGGATTAGGGTTAGGGTTAAAATGGGGTGTAGGGCTTAGATTAGGGCTATCTTTTGGATTAGGTTAGCACTAGGGTTAGGGCTACAGCTAATGTAAGAACTAGATTACAATTAGGGCTACTTTTAGCATTAGATTTAGTGCTATGTCTAGTTTTAGGGTTACTTTTATTTTTAGGGTGATGTTAGAGGTAGGGTTAGTTACAGTGTCAGAGTCAGTGTCAAGGTTAGTTTTAGGGTTAGGATAGGACTAGAATTATGGCAAGGGTTAGGGCCAGGTTTTGGCTTAAGTTTTGGTTTAGGTTAAAGTTTACGGTTAGGGTTATGGCTCTGTTTTGTTTTAGGGCTAGAACTAGGTTAGGGCTAGTTTTAGAATTAGCATTAGTGTTAGGGCTAATGTTAGTGTGAGTTTTACAGTTAGGTTTAGGGTTAGAATTAGAGTTATGGTTAGATCAAATGTTAGGGCTAGGGATAAGGTTAGGGCTAAGTTGAGGGCAAGTGTTAGGGTTATGGTAAGGGATAGGGTTAGAACTAGGAATAGGGCTAGGGTAAGAGTGGGAGTTAGTATTAGTGCTAGGGTTAGGGTTAGGGTTAGGTTTAGGGCTAAATTAGGGCTAGGCAGGTCTAGGGTTAGTTGTAGGTTTAGGTCTAGTTCTAGGGTTAGGGTTAGGTTTACTGGAAGGGGTGGGGTTATAGATTTGTTCAGAACTAGTCCCGGGATAAAATTAGGGGTAGGGCTAAGTTAGGGTAGAGGTTAGGATCAAGGGTAGGTTTAGTGCTAGGATGCGGGCTAGAGTTTGTGTTAGGGTTATGACAAGTTTTAGGGCTAGGGCTAATATCACGTCTAGGTTTATGGCTAGGGATAGTTTGGGGGTAAGGTTTATGGCTATGTCTAGTGTCAGAGTTAGGTTTAGGGTAAGGTTCAGGTTTAGAGCTAAGAGTATTAAAATGGTCAGGGTCAGGTTTTGGGTTTGGGTAGGTTAAGATTTAGGGTTAGAACTCAAATTAGCATTATGGTTAGAGTTAGGGTTAGGGTAATGAATAGGGTTAAGTTTATGCTTCAGGTTAGGTTTAGGGTTCAGATTAGGTTTAGGGTAATGGATAGGGTTAGGGTTAGGCCTAGGGTTAGCATTAGATTTATGGTTATCATTAAGGTAATTGATAGGGTTAGAGCTAGTGTTAGGGATAGAGTTATGGTTAAGATTATGGCTAGAGTTAGGGTTGGGATTAGGGTTAAATCTAGGGTTAGGGTTAGGTTTAGGGTACACTTTAGGGTTTGAGCTAGGGTTAGTGATAAGGCAAGGGTTAGGTTTAGGGTTAGGACTAGGGTTAAGGTTATGTTAGGTTTAGGGTTAATATTATGGTTAGGTCTAGGGTTATCATTAGGTTTAGGGTAATGGACAGGGTTAGATGTCAGGTTAGGGTTAGGGTTAGGTTCAGGATTAGGGTTAGGGTTAGATTTAGGGTATGGTTAGGGTTTGGGCTAAGGTTAGGAAAATGGCAAGGATTATGTTTAAAGTTAGGTCTAAGGTTAGGTTTATGGTTAGAATTAGTATAGGTTTTGGGTTAGGTTATCATGAGGTTTATGTTTAGGGTTAGGGTAATGAGTGAGATTAGAGCTAGGGTTAAGGCTAGGGTTCAGTTTAGGATTAGGGATAGGGTTAGATTAGGCTTTGGCTTAGGATAAGTCTTATGGTTAGGTTAAGGTTAAGGGTCAGGGATTGAGTAAGGGTGAGGGCTAAGTTGAGTGTTTGGGTTAGAGTCTGGGCTAGTGATAGAGTTAGGGTAAGAGTTAGGGCAAGAATTAGCATTAGGTTTAGGGTAACAGTTAGGGTAATGGATAGAGTTAGAGCTAGGGTTCGGGTGCTACTTATGGTTAGGGTTAGGGCTAGGATTTGGGTTAGGTTTTCGGTTACGGTTATGTTTAGGGTGAGGGTGAGAGTTTGAGCTAGATTTAAGTCTAGGGCTAGGTCGAGGTTTAGGTTCAGCCTTAGGTATATGAATAGTATAAGGTTAGGGTTAGGGTTGGAGTTATGGCTAGGGTTATCATTAGGGTTAGGATTAGGGTTAGGGTAATGGATGCTATTATATATAGGATTAGGTGTAGGGTTAGGGTTAGATTTAGTTTTAGGGTTAGGGTTAAGGCAATGATTATGTTTAGAATTATGGTATGGGTTAGGGTTTGAACTAGCATTAGGACTTTGCCGAGTTTTAGGTTTAGGGTTAGGACCAGGATTAGTTTTTTGTTAGGGTTAGAGTTAGAATTATAGCTAGGGTTATCAATAGGGTTAGGATTAGCGTTAGGGTAATGAGTGGTTTAGAGCTAGGTTTAAGGCTAGGATTAAGGTTAGGATTAGGGCTAGGGTTAGTTTTAGAGTTAGGGATAGGTCTAAGTTTATATTTAGGGTAAGAGTTAGGCTTCAATCTATGTTTGGGACCAAGGCTAGAGATAGGATTACGGTTAGGGCTAAAGTTAGGGTTAGGGTAGGTTTAGGGCTAGGTTTAGGGGTAGTTTTTTTTTTTTTTTTTTTTTTTTTTTTAAGGTGAAAATATAGGGTTATGGATAATGTAAGAGCTAGGATTATGATTAGGGCTAGTTGTAGGGTAGGGTTATAGCTAGGTCTAGTGTTAGGTTTATATTTTCAGTTAGGGTCAGTTTTAGAGGTAGATTTACTGTTTAAGGCAGGGTCAGTGTTTGGGTTATATTTAGAATTAGGTTTAGAGCCAGAATTAGGACTATGTCTAGGAGTAGATTTAGTGTTTGCATTAGGTTAAGGGTTATTGTTAGGGTTAGGGTTTTTTTTTTTTTTTTTTTTTTTTTTTTTTTTTTTTTTTTTTTTTTTTTGGTCTAGGGCTAGAGTTAAGGCTAGATTTAGAATTAGGTTTAGGTCTATAGTTAGTGTTAGGGTTTGGTCTAGATTTAGGGTCAGGTTTAGACCTAGGGTTAGCGTTAGGGTCAGAATAAGGGTCAGGGTTTGCATTAGGTTTTCGGATAGAGTTAGAGCTAGAGTGAGGTCTACAGTTAGGACTATTAATGGGGTTAGGGTTAGGGTTAGTGTAATGGGTGGATTTAGAACTCGGTTTAAGGCTAAGGTTAAAGTTAGAATTAGGGCTAGGTTTAGCTTCAGAGTTAGGGATAGGTCTAAGTTTATATTTAGGGTAAGTATTAGGCTTTGAGCTAGGGTTATGACTAAGGCTAGGTTTAGGATTAGGGTTAGGGCTAGGGTTATGCTTAGGGCTAGGTTTAGGCCTAGGATTCACTCTACATTTTGTGTTAGGTTAAGGCATAAGGTTAAGGCTATGGGTAATGTAAGAGCTAGGGTTATAATTAGGGCTAGTTGTAGGGTTAGGGTTATAGATAGGTGTAGAGCTAGGTTTAGGTTTTCATTTAGGGTCATGTTTAGAGATAGGTTTAGTGTTAAAGGGAGGGTCAGTGTTCATCAGAGATAGAGTTAAGGTTAAATCCAGAATTAGGATTAGGTTTATGTCTAGGATTAGGTTTAGTCTTTGCTTTAGGTTAAGGGTTATTGTTAGGGCTAGGGCTAGGTTATTTTCTTAGGTCTAGGGCTAGAGTTAAGGCTAGATTTAGGATTATGTTTAGGTCTAGAGCTTGTGATAGGGTTAGGCTTAGGTGTAAGTATTGTTAGGGCTTGTGTTAGGGTTTGGTCTAGGTTTAGGGTCAGGCTTAAACCTAGGGGTTGTGTTATGGTCAGAATAATGGTCAGGGTAAGCATTAGGGTTAGGGTTTGGGATAGGGTTAGAGCTAGAATGAGGGCAAGGTTTAGGACTATTAATTGACTTGGGGTTTTGTTAGCCTTAGGATTAGGGATAGGTCTAGGGTTACCATTAGGGTTAGCATTTTGCTTACAGTTAGAGATAGGATTAGAGCTAGTGATATGGGTAGCGTTTGGGGTAGGGTTAAAGCTTGGTTTAGGGCTCAGTTAGGGATAGTTTTTCTGTTAGGGTTAGGGGTAAGATTAGGGCAATGGCTAATGTAAGAATGAGGGTTAAAATTAGGGTTTTATTTAGGGTTCCTTTTAAGGGTTAGACCTCTAGTGTTAGGGTTAGTTTTAAGGTTATGTTGATATTTAGAGCTAGGATTAGTATTAGAATAGGAGTTAGGTTCAGAGTTAGTTTTAGAGTTAGGAATAGGACACAAATAAGAGCAAGGGTTACTGTTAGGTTTCAGTTTAAGGTTAGAGTGGTGTTTAGAGCCTGGGTGAGTGTGAGGATATGATTCGTGGTCAGGGTTAGTTTAAGGTTATGGTTAGGACTCCAATTAGGGCTAGGGTTAGGTCTAGTTTTGGTGTTAGGGTTTGGTTTAAGTTAAGGTTTAGGGTTAGGGCTACTGCTCAGTTTTGTTTTAGTCCTAGGGTTAGGGTTAGGGCTACTTTTATGATTAGCATTAGGGTTAGGGCTAGCTATTGTATTAGGCTTAGGCTTAGTGTTAGGGTTACATTTAGAGTTAGGATTAGATCTAGGGTTAGGGCTAGGGTTGGGGTTATGGTAAGGGATATGGTTAGATCTAGGGATAGGGTTAGTGTAAAAATTAGAGTTAGTCTTAGTGCTAGGGTTAGGGTTAGTGTTAGAAATATAGATAAAAATTAGGGGTAGGATTAGGACTAGGATTAGTGATCAGCTTAGGCCTATCATTAAGGTTAGCGTTAGGTTTAGGGTTAAGTTTAGGATAAGGGATTGTGTTGTAGCTAGGTTTAGAGGTAGGTTGGGGGTTAGAGTTAAGTTTAGGGGTAGGCTAGTGTTAAGGTTATGATTAAGGATAGGTTAGAGCTAGGATGAGGGCTAGTGTTTGTTTTAGTGTTAGGGCTAGGATTAGGGCTGGGCTAACATCAGGTCTAGGGTTATGGTTAAAGAGAATTTTAGGGTTAGGTTTATGGCTACGTCTAGTGTAAGTGTTAGGTTTAGAGTAAGATCAAGTTTATAGCTAGGGGAATTAGGGTCAGTGTTAGGCTTTGGTTTAGGTTAGGATTTAGATTTAGGGCTGAAACTAGCATTAGGGTTATGGTTAGGGTAATAATAGTGTTTCCTTTAGGGATCAGGTTAGGTTTAGGGTAATTCATAGAGTTTGGTTTAGCGATAGGGTTAGGGTTAGGCCTAGGGATAGCATTTGGGTAAGAGTTATATTTAGGGTAATAGATAGGTTTAGAGCTAGGGTTATGGTTAGGAATAGGTCTTGAGTTAAGGTTAGGGTTAGTGTTAGAACTGGAGTTAGGTTTAGAGTGATGTTTAGCATAAGGGTTAGGTATTGAGCTAGGGTTAGGGCTAGTGTGTGGGTTAAGTTTAGGCTTAGGTCTCGGGATAGGATTATGGTAGCTTTAGGGTTACGGTTAGGGTTAGGGTTATCATTAAGTTTAGGTTTCGAGTAATGAATACAGATAGATATAAGATTAGGGTTAGGGTTATATTTTGGCTTAAGTTAGGCTTAGGTCTATGGTTATGTTTAGGGTTAGGGTAAGGGTTAGGGTTTGAGTTTGTGTTAGGGCTGTGGCGAGTGTTACATTTAGGGTTATATCTGGGGGTAGGTTTCCTTTTAGGGTTAGTGTTAGCGTTAGGGTTCGGGCTAGGATTATCAATAAGTTTAGTGTTAGGGTTAGGGTAATGGGTAGGTTTAGTGCTAGGTTTAGGGATAAGGTTAAGAATAGGGTTAGGGCTAAGGATAGGGTTAGAGTTAGGTATAGGTCTAGGTCAATGTTTAGGGTAAGGGTTAGGCTTAAAACTATTGTTAGGGTTAGGGTTAGGATTTGGGTTAGGGTTTAGCTAGTTTTAGGTCTTGGAATAGGGCTAGTTTTTGTGTTAGAGTGAAGGCAAAGGTTAGGGAAATGGCTAATATAAGAACTAGGGTTACAATTATGGTTAGTTTTAGCGTTAGGTGTAGGGGTATTTCTAGTGTTAGGGTTAGGGTAATATTTATATCTATGGTTAGTGTTAGAATATGAGTCATGGTCAAGGTTAGTTTTAGGGTTAGGTTTATGATTCTAATTAGGGCTAGGTTTATGTTTAGGGTTTGGTTTACATTTAGAGTTGTTTAGAGATAGGGTGTTATTTTTAAGGTTAGAATTAGGACTCGAATTAGGGCTAGGGTTTGGTCTAGGTGTAGTGTTAGAATTTGGTTTAAGTTAAGGTTTAGGTTTTGGCCTCTTGCTTGGTTTTGTTTTAGTGCTACGGTTAGGGTTAGGACTAGTTTTATGATTAGCATTAGGGTTAGGGCTAGGGCTATGGTTTGGGTTAGGACTAAGGCTAGGTCTAAGGTTAGGATTAGGTATGGGTTTTGTGTTAGGTTTAGGGCAAGAATTAGGGCATGGCTAATATCCTGTCTATGGTTACAGTAGGGATAGTTTTAGGGTTAGGTTTAGATAAAGGGTCTGGTTTAGAGCTAGGAGTATTATTAGAGTGAGGGTCAGTTTTGGGGTTTGGGTTAGGTTAAGGTTTAGGTTAAGGGCTCAAATTAACGTTAAGGTTATAGTTAGGATTAGGGTAATGGATAGGGGTTAGGATTAGGGTTCAGGTTAGGTTTAGGGTAATGGATATGTTTAGGTTTTGCAATAGGTTTAGTGTTAGGCCGAGGGTTAGCATTACGTTTAAGGTTATCATTAAGGGTAATTTATAGAGTTAGAACTATTGTTAGGGCAAGGGTTATGATTAAGATTAAGGCTAGAGTTAGGGTTAGCTTCAAGTTTAGGGCCAGGGTTAGGGTTAGGATTAGGATAAGGGTACGGTTTAGCTTTTGAGCTAGGGTTAGTTCTAGGGCTAGGGTTAGGTTTAGGGTTATGGTTATGGTTAGTGTTAGAGTTAGGGCTAGGGTTAACATTACTTTTTAGGGTAATTGATAGAGTTAAGTGTCAGGTTAGAGTTAGGGTTAGTTTTAAGGTTAGGTAAGGGTTAGGTTTAGGATAAGGGTGAGGATTTGAGCTACGGTTTGGGTTAGGTTTAGGATTAGGTTTCTGGTTAGTTCTAGGGTTAGGTGTATGTTTAGAGTTAGTGGGGATTTAGGTTTAGGTCTAGTTTTATCTTTAGGGTTACTGTTAGTGTTAGGGTAATGTGTAGGTTTCAATTTAGTGTTAGGGGTAGGGTTAAGTTTAGGATTAGGGCTAGGTTTAGGGTTAGAATTAGGCCTTGGTTTAGTGTTATGGTAAGTTTAAGGGTAAATATTAGGGATCAAGCAAGGGTTATGGCTAGTGTGAGTGTTAGGTTAAAGTCAGGGCTAGGGTAGGTTTAAGGTTAGGGATAGGGCTAGGGTTAGCATTAGGTTTAGGGTTATGGTTAGGGTGATGGATAGAGTTAGAGCTAGGATTATGGTGACATTTAGGGTTTGGGCTAGGGTTATGTTTAGGGTAAAGTTTAGGGTTTGAGCTTCGGTTAGGGCTAGGGCGAAGGTTATGGTTAGGGTTAGGGTAAGTTTAAGTTTAGGGTTATGCTCAGGGTTAGTTTTAGGGCTACAATTAGGGCTAGGTTTTGTGTGAAGTTTAGGGCTAATGTTAGGTTTATGGGTAATCTAAGAGCTAGGGTTATGGTTATGGCTAGTTTTAGGGTTAGTTTAGTGTTAGCGTTAGTTTTGAGGTTAGGATAAGGTTTAGAGTTAGGGTTTGTGTTAGGGTAAGGGTCAGTGTTCGAGTTAGGGTTAGTTTTAGGTTTGTGGCCATAATTAGGACTAGGGTTAAGTGTAGGGTGAGTTAGTGTTTGGGTTAGGTTAAGGGTTATTGTTAGGTCGAGGTCTAGAGTTATGGCTATATTTAGGATTAGATTTAGGTCTAGGGTTATTGTTAGTGTAGATTTAGGTATAGGTTTTCCAGTAGGGCTAGTGTTAGTTTTCAATTTAGGGGTAGCGTCATGTTTAAACCAAAGTTTAGTGTTAGGGTCAGAATAAGGTTCATGGTTAGGGTTAGAGTTGGGTTAAGTTTATAGCTAGAATGAGGGCTAGGGTTAGGACTAGTAATAGAGTTAGGGTTTGGGGTAGACTAAACATTAGGGTTAGTACTAGGGTAGCAATAGGGTAAAGATTTGACTTAGTGTAAGGTATAGGGTTAGAGCTAGGGCTAAGACCAGGGATAGGGCGAGGCTTAGGGCTAGGGTTAGGGTTAGGGTTAGGATTAAGGCTAAGTTTAGGGCTAGAATCAGGGCTAGGTTTTGTGTTAGGGTCAGGGCTAGCATTAGGGCTAGGGCTAATGTCAGGTGTAGGCTTAGATTTACGGATAGTTTTAGGGGTATGATTATGGCTAGGTATATTGTAAGGGTTAGGTTAAGTTTTAGGGTATGATTTAGAGCTAGGGATATTATTAGGGACAGATTCAGGGCTATGGTTTGAGTTAGGTTAATGATTAAATTTAGGGCTCAAATTAGCTTTAGTTTTATGGTTAGTGTTATGGATATGGTTAGGTTTAGGGTTCAGTTTAGGTTTAGGTTAATAGATAGGTTTAGGGTTAGGAATAGGTTTAGGGTTATCCTAAGGTTATCATTAGGGAATGGTTAGGGTAATGGATATGGTTTCCGCTAGGGTTAGAGATAGGGTTACGGTTAGGATTTGAGGTAGGGTAAGGTTTAGGGTTAGGGCAAGTTTTGAGGTTAGGGTTAGGTTTAGGGTAAGGGTTAGGGCTAGGGTTAGGGTTATGGTTATGGTTAAAGGTAGTGTTAAGTCTCTGATTAGTGCTTGTTTTGGGCTAAATGAGGGGTAGGATTAGGTCTAGGGTCTGTGTTAGGGTTAGTCTTAGTGTTAGGTTTAGGTTTAGGGATAGGGTTAGGTTTAGGGGAAGGGATAAAATTATAGATAGGTTTAGGGCTAGATCGAAAATTAGAATTATGGTTAGGGCTACTGTTATGGTTTTGGTTATTAATAAGTCTAGGTTTAGGGCTAGGTTTAGGGCTAGGTTAAGGGCTAGGCTTTGTTTTAGGGTTATGGCAAGAATTGGAGCTGGGATTAGTGTCTGGTCTAGGGTTATGGTTAGGGACAGATTTAGGGTTTGGTTTATTGCTAGTTCTAGTGTAAGAATTAGGTTTAGAGTAAGGGTCAGGTTTAGAGCTAAATGTATTATTAGGGTTATGGTCAGGTTTAGGGTTTAGTTTAGGTTAGGATTTAGGGTTAGGGCTTGAATTAGAATTAGGTTAAGATTAAGGTAATGAGACTGTTAGGTTTAGGGTTTAGGTTAGGTTTAGGGTAATTGATATGGTTAGAGTTAGCGATAGGGTCAGGATTAGGCCTATGGTTAGCTTTAGGTAAGGGTTATGATTAGGGTAAAGGATAGGGTTAGAGATAGGGTTAGGGCTAGGGTTATGGTTACTATTAGGTCTAGAGTTAGGGTTAGGGTTAGGCTTAGGGTACGGTTTAGAGATTGAGCTAGTGTTAGTTCACACTAGGGCGAGTGTTAGGTTTAAGATTATGTCTATGTTAGAGTTAGAGTTAGAGTTTGGGTCTGGATACTGTTAGTGTTAGGGCTAGGGTTATCATTAGGTTCAGGGTATTGGATAGGGTTAAATGTCAGGTTAAGTTAGGGTTATGATGAGGGTTAATTTTAAGGTAATGGTTAGGGTTTAAGCTACGATTAGGTTAGGGTTAGGGTTAGTGTTAGGGTAATGGATAGATTTATGGATTGTGATAGGTCTTAGGGTTTGGCCTAGGGTTAGCGTTAATTGTAGGGATAGGGGTAGTTTTATGATTGGTGTTAGGGTTATGGCCAGTGGTAGGGTGAGGTTTAGGCTTAGGGTTAGGGTTATATTTAGAGTTAGGTTTAGATTTAGGATTAGGGCTAGGGTGAAGGTTAGGTCTCGGGTTTAGATAAGGTTAGGGCTAGGTTTTGGGTTATGAAAAGTGATAGGTTTAGAACTATTAATAGAACTAGGGTGAGAGTTAAAGTTAGTCATAGGGCTAGAGTTAGGGTTAATTAGGGTTAATTAATGTGAAAGCCAGAATTAGGACTAGGGTTAATTAGTGTTAGGGTTAGGTTTATCTTCATGTTAGGTTTAGGTTTCATGTTAGGTTTAGGTTAATAGAGAGGGATAGGGTTAGGCCTAAGGTTAGCATTAGGTTTATGGTTATTGTTTGGGTAATCGATTGATTTAGAGCTATGGTTAGGGTTAGGATTATGTTTAGGATTAGGGCTAGAGTTAGGGTTAGGGTTATGGTTAAGGCCTGGGTTAGGGTTGGGGTTAAGTTTAGGATATGGGTTAGGGTTTAAGCTTGGGTTAGTGCTAAGGATAGGGTTAGGTTTAGGGTTAGGGTTAGTATTAGGGTTAGGGCTAGGGTTAGTGTTAGTATTAGGCTTAAGTTTTTCTTACCATTAGGTTAACGGTAATGCTCATGGATTTACTAAGTGTTAGGTCTAAATTGAGGGTTCAGGTTAGAATCAGAGCTAGGGATAGAGGTAGATTTAGGGTTAGAGCTAGGGTTAGCATTAAGTTTAGGGTTATGGTTAGGTTAATAGATAGAGTTAGAGCTAGCATTTGTGCTATGGTTACCATTAGGATTAGGGGTAGGATTAGGGTTAGAGTTTGGGCTAGGGTTTTGTTAGGGGAATGATTAGGGTTTGAGCTAGATTTAGAGCGAGAACTAAGTTTTGGGTTCAGCGTTAGGTCTGGGCAAAAGATTACGGTAGGTTTAGGGTTAGGGTTAGGTTTAGGGCTACGTTTATCATTAGGGTTAGGATAAGGGTTAGAGTTGGATATTGTTAAATGTTTGGTTTAGATTTAGGTTTAGATTTTATTTTAGGTTTAAGTTTAAGGCATGGTTAGGTTTAGGTTTCTGGTATGTGTTAGGGTTTGAGCTAGGGTTAGGGCTATGGCAAGTGTTAGATTTAGGGTTAGGTCTAGGATTAATTTTCCAGTTAGTGTTAGTGTTAGGGTTCAGGTTATGGCTAGGTTTACCAAAGGGTTAGGGATAGGGTTAGGGTAATGTGTATGTTCAGAGCTAGGTTTAGGGATAGGGTTAAGTTTAGGGTTAGGGATAGGGTTAGGGTTAGAGTTAGGGATAAGTCTAAGTTTATATTTAGGGAAAGATAGGCATTGAGTTAAGTTTAGGACTAATGCTACAGTTAGGGTTAGGATTAGCGCTAGGGTTAGGGTTACGGTTATACTTAGGGCTAACTTTAGGCTTAGGATTCACTCTAGGTTTTGTGTTAGGTTAAGGTGTAGGGTTATTGTTATGGGTAATGTAAGTGCTAGGATTATGATGAGGGCTAGTTGTAGGGTTAGGATTATAGCTAGGTCTAGTGTTAGGTTTAGATTTTCGGTTAGGGTCAGGCTTAGAGATAGCTTAGTGTTAAATGCAGGGTCCGTGTTCAAATTAGTGTTATGGTTAAGGTTAAAGCCAGAATTAGGACTAGGTTTATGTCTAGTTGTAGAATTAGTCTTTGTTTTAGTTTAAGCCTTGTTGTTGGGGCTAGGGCTAGGTTTTTGTTTAAGTCTAGGGCTAGAGTTAAGGCTAGATTTAGGATTAGGTTTAGGTCTATGGCTAGTGGTAGAGTCCGGTTTAGTACAAGTTTACTGGTAGGGCTAGCGTTAGGGTTTGGTCTAGGGTTAGCGTCAGGTTTAGACCTAGGGTTAGTGTTATGGTCAGAATAAAGGTCAGAGTTAAGGTTAGGGTTAGGGATAGGTTAGAGCTAGAAATAGGGCTAGATTTAGGACTATTAATAGGGTTAGGATTTTGATTAGTCTAAGGATTAGGGATAGGTCTAGGGTTACCATTAAAGTTAGGGTTTTTCTTTGGTTTAGGGATAGAGTTCCAAGCTAATGTTAAGGTTAGGGTTAGAGTGAGTGTTAAAGCTAGGTTTCAGGCTCTGATTAGGGCTAGATTTTGTGTTAGCATTATGGCTTGGAATAGGGCAACAAGTAATGTAAGAATCAGGGTTACAATTAAGGTTAGCTTTAGGGTTAGTGTTAGAGGTAGTTCTCGTGTTAGGGTTAGGTTTAAGTTTAGGATGAATTTAGAGCTGGGGTTATGTTAGGATAGGAGTCAGGGACAGGGTTAGTTTTAGGGTTAGGGTTAGGGATCAAATTAGAGCTAGGTTTAGTGTTAGGGTTTGGTTTAAGTTTAGAGTGGTGTTTAAGAGCTATGGTAAGTGTTAGGGTATAAGTCAGGGTCAGGGTTAATTTTAAGGTTAGGGTTAGGACTCGAATTAAGTCTGGGATTATTTCTAGGTGTAATTGCGGGTTTGGTTGAAGTTAAGGTTTAGGGTTAGTCTATTGTTCAGTTTTGTTTTATCCCAGGGTTAGTGTTAGCCCTAGTTTTATGATTAGCATTTGGGTTAGGTGTAGTGTTAGAGTTAGGCTTAGGCTATGGTTAGGAATACATTTAGAGTTAGGCTTAGATCTAGCATTAGGCTAGGAATAAGGATAAGGCATGGGTTAGTGTTAGGGTTAGGTTATGGTCAGAGATTGGATTAGAACTAGGAATAGGGCTAGTGTGAGAGCTAGAGTTTGTCTTAGGGCTAGGGTTAGGGGTAGAGTTTCGGCTAGGGTTTGTTTAGTGTAAGAGTTAGAGTTTGAGCTAGAGTTAGGGCTAGGGCTAAGTTGAGGGTTAGGTTCAGCATTAGGTCTAGGATAGGATTACAGTAACTTTAGGGTTTCGGTTAGGGTTAGGGCTAGGTTTATTAGTAGTATTAGGATAAGTGTTAGGGTAATGGATATGGTTAGTTGTAAGTTTAGGATTAGGTTTAGGGTTAGATTTAGTTTTAGGGTTAAGGTTAAGGCATGGTTAGGTTTAGGTTTCTGGTACAGGTTAGGGTTTGAGCTAGGATTAGGGCTATGTGAAGTTTTAGGTTTAGGGTTAGGTCTAGGGTAAGTTTTCTAGTTAGGGTTAGGGTAATTGTTAGGGTAATGTGTATGTTCAGAGCTAGGTTTAGGGATAGGGTTAAGTTTATGGTTAGTGATAGGGTTAGGGTTAGAGTTAGGGATAAGTCTAAGTTTATATTTAGGGTAAGCGTTAGGCATTGAGTAAGGTTTAGAACTAAGGCTAGAGTTATGGTTAAAATTAGGGCTAGGATTAGGGTTAGGGTTACTCTAAGGGCTGGGTATAGGCATAGGATTTGATCTAGGTTTTGTGTTATGTTAAGTGTAGGGTTAGGATTATGGGTATTGTAAGAGCCAGGAGTATGATTAGGGATAGTTGTAGGTTTAGGTTATGACTAGGTCTAGTGTTAGGTTTAGGTTTTTGGTTAGGGTCAGGTTTAGAGTTAGCTTAGTGTGAAATGCAGGGTCCGTGTTCAGGTTAGTGTTAGGGTTAAGGTTAAATCCAGAATTAGGACTAGGTTTATGTCAAGGGGTAGGGTTAGTTTTTGTGTTAGGTTAAGGGTTATTGTTCTGGCTAGGGCTAGGTTTTTGTTTAGGTCTAGGGCTAGAGTTAAGGGAAGTTTTAGTGTTAGGATTAGGTCTAGGGCTAGTGGTAGAGTCTGGTTTAGTATAAGTTTACTGGTAGGGCTAGTGTTAAGTTTTGGTCTAGGGTTAGAGTCAGGTTTAGAACTAGGGTTAGTATTATGGTCAGAATAAGGATCAATGTTAGGGTTAGGGTTAGGGATAGGTTAGAGCTAAAATGAGGACAAGGTTTAGGATTATTAATAGGGTTAGTGTTTTGATTAGCCTAAGGATTAGGAATATGTCTAAGGTTACGATTTGGGTTAGGGTTTTGCTTAGGTTTAACGATAGAGTTTGAGCTAGTGTTAGGTGTAAGGTTATGATTAGGATTAGTGTTAAAGCTAGGTTTAGGGTGCAGATTATGGCTAGATTTTGTGTTCGCATCAGGGCTACGGTTAGGGCAACAAATAATGTAAGAATCAGGATTACAATTAGAGTTATATTTAAGGTTAGTGTTTAAGATTAGTGCTTATGTTTAGGTTTAAGGTTAGGATAAATTTAGAGCCAGGGTTATTGTAGGGATAGGAGCCAGGAACAGGGTTATTTTTAGGGTTAGGACTCAAATTAGGGCTGGGTTTACTGTTAGGGTTTGGTTTAAGGTTACAGTGGTGTTTTAGAGCTAGGGTGAGTGTTAGGGTATATGTCAGGGTCAGGGTTAGTTTTAAGGTTAGGGTTAGGATTCGAATTAGGCCTAGTATTTGTTCCAGGTGTACTTTAGGGTTTGTTTTAAGTTAAGATTTAGAGTTAGGTCTATTGCTTGGTTTTGTTTTAGTCTCAGGTTAGGGTTAACACTAGTTTTATTATGAGTATTAGGATTAGGTCTAGTGTTAGCGTTAGGCTTGGGCTTATGGTTAGGGTTATATTTAGAGTTAGGCTTAGATCTAGGGTTATTCTAGGACTAAGGATAGGGCAAGGGTTAGAACTAGGGTTAGGGCTAGGTTTAGAGTTATGGTAAGGGATATGATTAGAAATAGGAATAGGGCTAATGTGAGAGAGTTTGTCTTAGGGCTAGGATTAGGGTTAGGGTTTGGATAAGGGTTAAATTAAGGTCAGGATTAGGGCTAGGGTTAGTGTTCAGTTTAGACCTAGTGATACTGTTATGATTAGGGTTATGTTTCAGATAAGGGATGGTGTTATACTTAGTTTTAGAGGTAGGGTGAGGGTTAGAGTATGATTAGGGCTAGGCATAGAGTTAGGGTTATGATTAATGTTAGGTTTAGGGCTAGGATGAGGGCTAATATTATTTTAGGTTTAGGCTAGGTTTAGGGCTAGGGCTAATATCAGGTCTAGGGTTATGGTTAAAGATAATTTTAGGGTTAGATTTAGGTCTACATCTAATGTAAGGGTTAGGCTTAGGGTAAGGTTCAGGTTTAGAGCCAGGGGAATTTTTAAGGTTAGGGTCTATCTTAAGGTTTGGTTTAAGTTAGGATTTAGGTTTAGGGCTCGAATTAGCATTAGGGTTAGATTTGGGGTAATGATAGTGTTTGGTTTAGGGTTCAGGTTAGGTTTAAGGTAATTTAAAGGGTAAGTATTAGCAATAGGGTTAGGGTTAGGCTTAGGGTTAGCATTAGGGTAAGGGTTAGGGTTATGGTAGTGGGTCGGATTTGAGCTTAGTTTAGAACTATAGTTAAGTTTAGGAATAAGTCTTGAGTTATGGTTGGGGTTAAGTTTATAACTAGGGTTAGTTTTAGGTTATGTTTAGTGTAAGGGTTAGGTTTTGATCTACGGTCATGGCTAGGGAGAGGGTTAGTTTTAGGGTTAGGTCTAGGGTTAAGATTATGCTATTGTTAGTATTAGGGTTAGGGTTAGGGTTAGGGTTATCATTAAGGTTATGTTTAGGGTTAGGGTAAAGTATAGGTTTAGATATAGGATTAAGTTAGGGTTAGATTTTGGTTTAGGTTTAGGATTAGGACTATGGTTATGTTTAGGTTTCTGGTTAGGTTATGGCTTGAGATACATTTAGTGCTATGACAAGTGTTAAATATAGGATTATGTCTAGGGTCAGTTTTCTGGTTAGTGTTAGGTTTAGAGTTAGGGTTTAGGCTAGGATTATCTATAAGTTTAGGGTTGGGGTAATGGGTAGGTTTAGAGTTAGGTTTAGGGCGAAGGTTGAGTTTAGGATTAGGGCTAGGGTTAGGGTTAGAGTTTGTGATAAGTCTAGGTTTATGTTTAGGGTAAGGTTTAAGCTTTGAGCTAGGGTTAGGACTAAGTTGAGGACTAGGTTTATGTTAGGCCTAGGGTTAGGTGAGGGCTAGGGTTATGGTTAGTGTTATGCTTAGGGCTAGATTTAGTCCTTGGATTAGTTCTGTGTTTAGGGTTAGGTTTAGGCCTAGGGTTAGGGCTATGGATAATGTAAGAGCCAGAGTTATAATTAGGTCTTGTTATACTGTTAGAGTTATGGATGTGTCTAAAATTAGGTTTAGGTTTTGATTAGGTTCAGTTTAAGAGGTACGTTTAGTGTTAAAGGCAGGGTCAGTGTTCCAAGTTCGGGTTAAAGCCAGAATTTGGACTAGGTTTTGGTCTAGGGGTGGGGTTAGTGTTTGGGTTAGGTTAAGGGTTATTGTTAGGGCGAAGGCTAGATTTTTCTTTATGTCTAGAGCTAGAGTTAAGGCTAGATTTAGAATTAGGTTAGATCTAGGACTGATGGTAGGGTTTGGTTTAGGAATAAGGTTACAAGTAAGGCTAGTGTTAGATTTTGGTTTAGCCTTAGGGTCAGGTTTAGACCACGAGTTTGTGTTATGGTCAGAATGAGGGTCAGGGTTAGGGTTAGGGTTTGGGATAGGGTTAGCACTAGAATGAGATCTAGGGTTAGGACTATTAATAGGGTTATTATTTGGTTAGCCTAAGGATTAGGGATAGGTCTAGGGTTACCATTAGGGTTAGGGTTTTGCTTAGGTTAAGGGATATGTTTAGAGATAGGTTTAGGGCTAGGGTTAGGGTTATGTTTAGGGTTAAAGCTAGGTTTAGGGCTCAGATTAGGGCTAGTTTTTGTGTGAGGTTTAAGGCTACGGTTAGGGCCATGACTAATATAAGAACCAGGGTTACAATTAGGGTTAGTTTTAGGGTTAGGAGTAGGGGTAGGTCAAGTGTTAGGGTTAGGTTTAATGTTAGATTGATATTTATAGCTAGAGTTAGTGTTAGAATATGAGTCAGAACCATTGAACCTAGGAGACCCAAACATGTTGAGTAGAGTAAGGACAGGAGAAAAAAGAATCCTGCCCAGTATCAAAGAAATTTGAACAAAACTAACTCTAACCCTAATACTAGCTCTAACATTAGCCCTAACACTAACCTTAACATAAACCCTAATCTGTCTAAAAAAACTGTTGATACTAGAAGTCCCAAACTTTGGGGACCCTAGTGGGCTAAGCTATCAGATGAATCCTATGCAGTGTCAAAGAAATATGACCAAATAATTGAGGTGGTATTTCAGTTCATGCATATTTCACTGTTTTCTGCTAAAGTGCTCTTGGATAAAGTTGTTTTTGCAATCTTCATCTTAGGGCTACTTTCACAAGGAACAAATCAGAGAGTGCCCTCAGAGAACTGATTCAGTGTTTGAAGTTTTAAGTAGCTAGCACCAACCCGGTTTGATTTCAAAATCCATTTTCATTTACCTATATAGGTCAATATAAAGTGAAACCTTAAAATACAGAGTGTTCCTGATAGTGAACCATTCAAATGAGAAGGCCCAAACGTAGGGAGCATATTAAGGCTAGGTAAAAGTTGACTCCTTCCAATTATCAAAGAAATTTGAACAAAACTAAGTATCACTCTAACACTACATCTAACACTAGCCCTAACCCTAAACCTAACACTAACCCTCACTGGGTTAGAGAACCATTGATCCTAGAAGTCCCACACTTGGAGAGCTTTGTGGGGCAAGCTAAATGATGAATCCTATGCAGTATCAAACAAATCTGACCAAATAATTATGGTAGGAATATCAGTGCGTGTATATTTCCCTGATTTCTCCTAAAGGGCTCTCGGATAAAGTTGTTTTTGCATGCTTCACCTTAGGCCTACACTCACAAGGAACATACCAGAGCGTCCTCACAGAGAATTAAGGGTGTGTGTGCAGTTTCAAGCAGGTAGCATCAACCCTGTTTGATTTCCAGGTCTATTTCCATTTACTCGTATAGGTCTGACTGAAGTAAAATGAAAATACTAACTTTTTCTGAAACCAAACAGTTGAAACAAAAGGCCTAAACCTGGGGAACCAGAGTAAGGTTAGTTAAAGATGAATCCTGGATTGTATCAAAGAAATTTGAATAAAGTAACTCTAGACCTAACACTACCTCTAAACCTAGCCCTAATCCTAACCCTAAACATTAACATAGTCCTATCCCTAACTATAAATTTAACCCTAATTTTAACTGTAACCATTGCCCAAACCCTAGCTCTAACTGTATTCATTACCATAACTCTAACCCTAACCGTAATTCTAACCATAGCCCTTACCGTAACCTTTACCCTAGACCTGCTCTAACCCTATCCCTCGCCCTAGCCTGAAACCTAGCTCAAACTTAACACTTACCCTAAACCTAACCCTAACCCTAACTCTAACTCTAGCCATAATCCTAACCATAAACCTAGCCCCAACCCTAGCTCTAATCCTATCCATTACGCTAAACATAAGCCTAACTCAAATGCTAACAATAGGACTAAACCTAACCATATAGCTATCCCTAACCCTATTCAAAACCCTAAACCTAACTTGAACCCTAAATCTAACCCAATCCATTGCCCAAAATCTAATGCTAATTCGAGCCTTAATTCTAAAACTTAACTGAAACCAATCCCTAACCCTGACCCTGACCCGCATAATACAACTAGCTCTTAACCAGACCTTTACCCTAATCCCAACCGTTACATTAGACGTAGCAATAATCTAACCCTAAAACTATCCTTAATCATAATGATAGACCTGACATTAGCCCTCGCCCTAATCCTATCCCTAGCCCTATTACAACCCTCATCCTAGCCCTAATCATAGGCCGAAACCTAATACTAACCCTAGGACTAATCATAGCCCTAATTTAGCCCTAACCATAAACCCAACCTTAACACTAGCCCTAAGACTAACTCTAACTCTCACCCTAGTCCTATTTCTAGTTGTAACTCTTTTTGTTATCATAATCCTAACACTAGACCTAAACTTAACCCTAACCCTAGCCCTAAAGCTAGATCTAAACATAACAATAAATATAGCCTAAACCTCATCCTACCACTAGCCGTAACATTATCACTAATCCTAAAACTATCCCTAACCGTAGCCCTAGATCTAAAAAAAACTGAGTCATCGCACTAACCTTAACTCTCACCTAATTGTAACCCTAGACCTAATTCCTAATTATGTATATATAATAGACTAGCCCTATCCCTAATTCTTACTCTAAACCTAACACAGACCCTAACCCTATACCTAGCTTTAACCCTAGCCATAATTCGAGTCCTTTCTCTAACCCTAAAAGTATCTTTGACCCTGAATCTGACCCTAACACTAACCATATCTCTAATCATCACCCTAAACCTAAACCTGACAGTAACACTAGACCTAGACCGAATGCTAACCCTAAAACTAGCCCTAATTGTAACCCTAAATCTTACATTAGCCATAGTCGTACACTAGCCATAACCTAACCCAAAACCTAGCCTTAATCTGAGCCCTAACATACCTTTAAACATAACCATAACCCTAATCCTAGCTCTAACACATAACTTAACCTAACCCTAAACCTAAAACTTTTCCTAACCCAAAATATAGCCCTAACACTAACCATATATTTACCCCAACCCTGACCCTATCCATTACCTAAACCTAACCTGAATCCTAAACCTAACCATATACATTACCCTAACCCTAAGTGTAATTTGAGCCCTAACCCTAAACCTGAACCTAACAAATACCCTAATTCTGACTCTGACTAATAATAATAATAACCCTAGCTGTAAAGCTGATCCCAATTCTCAACCTAACACTTACAATAGACCTGGCCATAAACCTAACCCTAAAACTAACCCTAACCCTAACCCTAGACCTGTCATTAGCCCTAGAACTAATCCTAGCCCTAACCCTATCCCAAACCCTAGCCCTAAACCTAGCTCTAAGCCTAACCTTTATTCTAACACTAAACATAATCCTAGCTCTAACCCTAATTTGATCCCTTGTCCTAGCCCTAAACCTAGCTGTAACATTATACCCTACCCTAATCCTTATGCTAGCCCTAATACTAGCCCTAAATCTAGGCCTAAAACTAACCCTAACCCTAGTGCTAATCCTAACCCTAATTTAGCCCAATCCTAAACTTATCCCTATCCCTATCCATAACACTACCTCTAACTCTCACCCGAGCCCTATCCCTAGTTCTAAACCTATCCCTTACCATAACCCAAACCCTAGCCTATCCCTAGACCCAACCCTAGCTCTATCCTTCACCCTAGCCCTAAACCTGGGTCTAACCTTAAATTTAAGCATAAACCTCATCCTAACACTAGCCCTAACCCTAATTCTAATTGGAACACTAGCCCTTACCCTCCCCTAGCCCTAAAACAAAACTGACCAATAACCATAACCCTTAACCTAAACCAAACACTAAATCTACACCTAGCCCTAAATCTAGCCCTAATTTGGGTTTAGGTTTACAATTAGGTTACAATTAGGATTTGGGCTAGAATAAGGGTTATGGTTATGGTTAGAGTTCGGGTAAGTTTAGGTTTAGTGTTAGGTTTAGGGTTGTGTTAGGGTTAGATTTAAATTAGGTTTAGGGTTAGTGTTACGGATGATATTAAGTTTAAGGTTAGGGTTAGGTTAGGGGAAGGATTTGTTTTAGGGTTAGATTTAGATTTAGGTTTAGTGTTACGTTTAGGGTTAGAGTTAGGGTTAAATTTAATTTTAGGGTGAGAGTTGGGTTAGGTTTAGGGTTAGGGATAGTTTAGGGTTAGGGTGAGGTGAGGGTTAGGATTATGTTTCGGTTTAAGGTTTGTGTTATGGTGAGGGTTAGTGTTAGGGTTGGGGTTCATGTTAGGTTTAGGGTTCAGGAAAGAGTTACAATTAGGATTAAGTTTAGGATTTGTGTTAGGGTTAGAGTTAGGGTTAGGTTTAGGGTTTGTGTTAGGATTAGGGGTAGGGTTAGGTTTAGGGTTACATATAGGGAAAAGAGTTGCATTTAGGGGTAGGGTTAGAGTTATGGTTAGTGTTAAGGTTATGGTTATGGTTAGGGCTAGTGTTAGGGTTTGGGTTAGTGTAAGTGTTAGTGTTAGGTTTAAGGTTAGAGTTAGGTTTAGGGTTAGTGCTAGGGTTAGATGTACGTTTAAGGTTAGGGTTAGGGTTAGTTTTCAGGTTAGGGTTTGTGTTAGGGTAACGTTTACAGTGAGGGTTTGTGTTAGGGTTAGATTTAGTGTTAGGATTAGACTTAGGAATAGGATTAGTGTAAGTGTTATGGTTTGTGTTAGCATTACGGTTAGTTAGGGTTACAGTTAAGGTAAGGGTTAGGTTAGTGTTAGAATTTGGTTTAGTGTTAGTGTTAGGGTTAGGGTTACTGTTAGTGTTAGTGTTAGGGTTAAATTTTGTGTTAGGGTTAGGGTTAGGATTAATGTTAAGGATATGGTTATGGTTAGGATTAGGGTTAGGGTTAGGGTTAGTTTAAGTGTTTGGGTTTGCATTAGGTTTAGTGTTATGGTTAGTGTTATGGATAGTGTTAGGGTTAGTTTTAGGTTTAGTGTTAAAATTATGCTTAGGGTTAGGACTCATGTTAGGGCTCGTTTTAAGGTTAGGGTTATGATTAGTGTTAGGGTTTGGGTTTAGGGTACGGCTGGGTTAGTGTTAGGGTTAGGGTTACAGTAAGGTTTAGTATTAGGGTTAGGTTTCGGGTTAGAGATAGGGTTAGTGTTAGTGTTAGGTGTAGGGTTTGTGTTAGGGTTAGGGTCAGGGCTTAGGGTTAGGGTTATGGTTACAGATAGGGTTAAGATTAGGGTTAGTGTCAGTGTTAGGGTTAGGTTTAGGTTTAAGTGTTAGGGTAAGGGGTAGGGATAGTGTTGGTGTTAGGGTAAATTGGGGTTAGGATTAGTTTTAAATTTAGGGTAGGTGTCAGAGTTAGGGGTTAGTGTTAGGTTAGTTAGCATTAGGGTTAGTGTTAGGGTTAGGGTTAGGGTTATTGATAGGTTCAGGGTTATGGTTAGGGTTAGGGTTACTTATAGGTTAGGGTTGGGGTAAGGGTTATTGTTGGTGTTATGGTTTGGGTTAGGGTTAGTGTTAGTGTTAGGGTTAGGGTTAGTGTAAGGGTTTGTGTTAGGTTAGTATTAGGTTTAGGGTTAGGGTGAATGTTAGTGGTAGGGTCAGGATTAGGTTTACTTTTAGCGTTAGGTTTCAGATTAGGGTTACGGTTAGGTTTAGTGTTACAGTTAGTGTTAGTGTTAGAATTAGGGATTGTGTTAGGGATAGGATTAGGATTAGTGTTAGGCTTAGTGTTGGGGTTAGGGTTAGGTTTATTTTTAGGTTTAGCGTTCAGATTTGGGTTCGGGTTAGGGTTAGTGTAAGGGTTAGTGTTAGGGTTAGATGTAGGGTTAGTGTTAGGGTAGGGTTAGGGTTAAGGTTATGGTTAGTGTTTGGTTAGGGTTATGTATATAGTTAAGTTTAGTGTAAGGGTTAGTGTTAGGATTAGGGTTAGTGTTTGGCTTAGTGTTAGGATAAGCTAAGGTTTAGGTTTCAGTATAATGTTAGGATTAGGTTTAGTGTTAGGGTTAGTTTTAGAATGAGGTTAGTGTTAGGTTTGGCATTTAAGTTAAGGTTAGTTTTTGGGTTAGTGTTAGGGGTTTCTTAGGGATAGGGTTAGTGTTAGGGTTAGGGTTACAGTTAGGATTAAGGCAAAGATTAGTGTTAGTTTTATGGTTAGTGTTAGGATTATGGTTAGGGTTAGGGTTATTGTTAGGGTTAGGGTTGGTGTTATTGTATGTTAGGGTTAGGGTTAGTGGTATTGTTAGAGGGACGATTAGGACTAGGTTGGGTTAGTGTTAGATTTAGGGATAGGGTAAGTGTTAATGTTAGTGTTAGAGTTAGAGTTAGGGATAATGTTAGGATTAGGGATATTTTTTAAGGTTAGTGTTAGGATTATTATTAGAATTAGGGTTGGTGTTACTGTTAGGATTAGGGTTAGGGTTAGTCTTAGGGTTAGGGATATGGTTAGGGTTAGGGTTAGGATTAAGGTTATGTTTAGCTTTAGGGTTAGTGTAAGGGTAAAGGTTAGGGTTAAGGTTAGGGTTAGTTTAAGAGTCAGGGTTAGGGTTAGTGTTAAGGCTAGTGTTAGGGTTAGAGTTATGGTTTGTGTTAGGTTTAGGCTTAGGTTAAGGGATTGTGTTAGGTTTAGATTTAGGGTTGGGTTATGTACAGGATTAGGTTTAGATTTAGGATTATGGTTAGGTTTAGGGTTAGTGTAAGGGTAAAGGTTAGGGTTAAGATTAGGGTTATTTTAAGAGTTAGGGTTAGAGTTAGGGTTTGTGTTAGGTTTATGGTTAGGTTAAGGGATTGTGTTAGGTTTAGAGTTAGGGTTGGGTTATGTACAGGATTAGGTTTAGATTTAGGATTATGGTTAGGTTTAGGGTTAGTGTAAGGGTAAAGGTTAGGGTTAAGATTAGGGTTAGTTTAAGAGTTAGGGTTAGAGTTAGGGTTTGTGTTAGGTTTAGGGTTAGGTTAAGGGATTGTGTTAGGTTTAGATTTAGGGTTAGAGTTATGTACAGGATTAAGTTTAGATTTTGGATTCTGGTTAGATTTAAAGCTAGTGTAAAGTTTAGGGTTTGGGTTTGTGTTAGGTTCAGGGTTAGGTTTCAGGGTTGTGATATGATTAGGTTTAGGGTTACGTTTAGGTTTATGAATAAGATTAAGTTTAGATTTGGGGTTAGGGTTAGGGTTAGGTTTAGGTTTAGATTTAGGGTTAGTGATAGTGTTAGGGTTCGGGATTGAGTTTGTGTTATGATTTGGGTTAGGGTTAGTGTTAGTGTTAGTAATAGGGTTAGGTATAGGGTAAGGTTTTGGTAAGAGTTAGTGTTAGGGTTAGGTTACATTTAGGGTTATGTTTTGGGTTTGGGTTTCTTTTAGAGTTAGGATTAGGGTTAGGTTTTGGGTTAGGTTTACGGTTAGTGTTAGCATTAGTGTTATAGCTAGGGTTAGATTTCGGGCTAGTGTTAGGGTTAGGGTTAGGGTTAGGTTTACAATTTGTGTTAGGTTTACTGTTAGGGTTAGGGTTAGGCTTAAGTTTAGGTTAAGTTTAGGGTTAGGGTTAGGGTAAAAGTTTGTGTTAGGGTTATATTTTAGGGTTAGGTTTAGGGTCAGTGTTAGGGTTTGGCTTAGGTTTAGGCTTAAGTTAACTTTTAGGGTTAGGGTTAGAATTAGAGTTAGGGTTAGGTTAAGGGTTAAATCAAGGTTAGAGTTAGAGTTAGGGTTAAATTAGTTTTAGGTTTAGGTTAGGGTTAGTGTTAGGGTTTGTTTATATGTTTAGGGTTAGTGTTATGGTTATCGTTAGGGTTAGATTAGAGTTAAAGTTGGTGTTAGTTTAGAGTTAGGGTTATTGTTATAGTTAGGTTTTGGGTTCGGGTTAAAGTTAGTGTTAGGTTTAGGTTGATTGTTAGTGTTAGGGTTAGGGTTAGCATTAGGGTTAGTGTTAGAGATAGGGTTAGGGTTAGGTTTATGGATAGTGTTAGGGTTTGGGTTAGGGTTAGGGTTTAGGGATAGTTTTAGGGTTATTGTTAGGGTTAGGGTTAGCATTAGGTTAAGTGTTGAGGTTAGTGTTAGGGTTATGTTTAGGGTTATGGTTAGGTTTAGAGTTATGCTTAGTGTTAGGGTTAGGGTTATTTTTTGAGATATGATTAGGATTAGGGTAAGACTTATGGTTTGTGTTAACTTTAGGGTTAAAGTTAGGATTAGGGTTACAATTAGGCTTAGAGTTAGGGTTAAGGTTAGGGTTAGGGTTAGGGGTAGTGTTATGGTTTGGGTTATATTTTGTGTTAGGGTTAAATTTAGGGTTAGTGTTAGGTTAGGTTTACAGGTAGGATTAGGGTTTTGTTTAGAATTACAGTTAGTGATAGGGTTTGGATAGGACTAGTATTATGGTTAGGGTTAGGTTGGGTTAGAGTTAGTGTCAGCATTTTCTTAGGGCCAGTGTTAGTGTTGGGGTTAGCATTACAGATAGGATTAAAGCAAGGGTTAGAGTTAGTGTTACGGTTAGTATTAGGATTATGGTTAGGGTTAGGGTTAGTGTTAGGGTTAGTGTTATTGCATGTTAGGGTTAGGGTTAGGGTTAGTGGTAGTGTTAGTGTTATGATTAGGACTAGGGTTAGTGTTAGTGTTAAGTTTTGAATTACGGTTACTGCTAGAATTAGGGTTAGTGTTAGGGTTACAGATAGGGTTATAATTAGGTTTAGGGTCAGTGTTCATGTTAGTGCTAGGGTTAGGGATAGGTTTAGGCTTAGTGTTAGAGATAGGGTTAGGGTTAGTTTTAGGGTTATGATTACGGAGATCTTAGGGTTAGGGTTAGGTTAGTGTTAGGGTTAGTGTTAGATTTAGGGATGGGGTAAGTGTTAGTGTTAGAGTTAGAGTTATTGATAATGTTAGGTTTAGGGATATTTTTAAGGTTAGTATTAGGATTACGATTAGGGTTAGGGTTGGTGTTACTGTTAGGTTTACGGTTAGTATTAGGATTAGGGTTAGTTTTAGGGTTACTGTTAGATTTACAGATAGGGTATCTGTTAGTGATAGTGTTAGAGTTAGAGTTAGGGATAATATTAGGCTTAGGGATATTTTAAGGTTAGTGTTAGGAATATGATTAGGGTTATGGTTGATATTATTATTAGGGTTAGGGTTTAGGGCTATGTTTAGGGATAGATTTAGGGATAGGGTAAGTGTTAGTGTTAGTTTTAGAGTTAGAGTTAGGGATAATATTAGGGTTAGGGATTTTTTAAGTTTAGTGTTAGGATTATGATTAGGGTTACGGTTGGTGTTACTGTTAGAATTAGGGTTAGGTTTAGTGTTAGGGTTAGGGATATGGTTAGGTTTTGGGTTAGGGATAGGATTAAGGTTATGTTTAGCTTTATGGTTAGTGTAAGGGTAAAGGTTAGGGTTAAGGTTAGGGTTATTTTAAGAGTCAGGGTTAGGTTAGGGTTAGTGTTAAGGTTAGTGTTAGGGTTAGAGTTAGGGTTTGTGTTAGGTTTAGGGTTAGGTTAAATGATTGTGTTAGGTTTAGATTTAGCGTTAGGGTTATGTACAGGATTAGGTTTAGATTTAGGATTCTGGTTAGATTTAGAGTTAGTGTAAAGTTTAAGTTTAGGGTTGGGCTTAGGGTTTGTGTTAGGTTCAGGGTTGAAATAGGATTAGGTTTAGGATTACGTTTAGGTTTATGAATAAGATTAAGTTTAGATTTAGGGTTAGGATTATTGTTAGGTTTAGGTTTGGGTTTAGGTTTAGGGTTAGTGATAGTGTTAGGGTTGGGGATAGGGTTTGTGTTAGAATTCGGGTTAGGGTTAGTGTTAGTGTTAGTAATAGGGTTTTGTTTAGGGTAAGTTTAGGTAAGAGTTAGGGTTAGGGATAGGTTATTTTTAGGGTTATGGTTTGGGTTAGGATTTGTTTTAGGGTTAGGGTTACGGTTATGGTTAGGGTTAGTTTTACGGATAATGTTAGCGTTACGGTTATGGCTACGGTTAGATTTCGGGTTAGTGTTAGTGTTACTGTAATGGTTAGAGTTAGTGTTAGGGTTAAGGTTAGAATTTGAGTTAGGGTTAGGGTTAGGCTTAGGGTTAGATTTAGTTTACGGTTAGGTTTAGGGTAAAGGTTTGTGTTAGGATTAGATTTAGGGTTAGGCTGAGGGTCTGTGTTAGGCTTTGGATTAGGTTTAGGATTAAGGTAAATTTAGGGTTAGGGTTAGAATTAGGGTTAGGTTTAGGGTAAGGGTTACAGTTAGTGTTAGAGTTAGGGTTAGAGATAGAATTAGGGTTAGGTTTAGGTTTAGGGTTTGTGTTAGGTTTCGGGTTAGGTTTCGGGTTAGGTTTTGTGTTATGGTTAGTATTAGGGTTAGGTTTAGGCTTACGGTTAGGATTATGGTTAGAGTTAAATTTAGGGTTAGGGTTTGGTTTAATGTTAGGGTTAGGGTTAGAGTTAGGTTTAGTGTTAGGTTTAGGGTTAGGGTAAGGCTGAGTGTTAGGGTTAGGGTGAGGTTTATTGTTATGGTTAGGTTTCGAGTTTGGGTTAGGGTTAGGGTTAGTGTTAGGGTTAGGTTTAGTGTTAGTGTTAGGTTTAGTTTTAGGGTTAAGTTTGGAGTAAGGGTTGTGCTTAGTGTTAGCGTTAGGGTTATTGTTAGGGTTAAGGATCAGGTTCAGTTTAGGGTAAGGTTTAGTTTTAAGGTTATAGTAAGTGTTAGGTTTTTTGTTAGTGTTCAGGTTAGCATTAGGGTTAGAGTTAGGGTTAGTGTTAGCGTTAGCATTAGGGTAAGTGTTTGGGTTAATGTTAGGATTAGTGTTAAGATGAGAGTTACGGTTATGGATACGTTTAGGGTTAGTGTTTCAGTTAGGGTTAGGGTTAGTTTTAGGGTTTATATTAGGGTTAGAATTAGTGTTAGATTTAAATTACTTTTAGTATTAGGGTTTGTGTTAGTGATTCGAAAAGGGTTTGTGTTTCCGTTATGGTTAGGATTTGGATTTGATTTTGGGTTAGGGTTAGGGTTAGGTTATGGTTATGGTTATGGATATGGTTAGGGTTTGTTGTAGGGTTAGATTTTGGGTAAAGGTAATGGTTAGAGTTAGTGTTAGGGTTAGGGTTACTGTTAGAGTTAAAATTATTTTTAGTTTTAGGGTTAAGGTTAGGTTAGGGTTAGGATTAAAGTTAGTTATAGGGTTAGGATTTGTGTTAGATTTAGAGTTAGGTTTAGGGTGAAGGTTTGGGTTAGGGTTAGGGTTATTTTTAGGTTTAGGTTTAGGGTTAGAAATAGCTTAAATTTAGTGTTGGGCTTCAGTTTCGGGTTAGAGTTTGTTAGTATTAGGTTTAGGGTTAGGGTTAGAGTTAGGGTTAGTATTAGGGTTAGGGTTAGGGTTAGTGTTAGTTTTTGTGTTAGGGTTATGGTTATGCTTAGGTTTAGTTTTAGGGTTAGTGTTAGGTTTCGGTTTCGGTTTAGAAAAAAAATATTCGCTTTAGGGTAAGTTTTACGATTTTGGTAAAGGTTAGGTTTAGGTTTAGTGTTAAGGTTAGGGTTAGGTTTGTTTTTATGGTTAGTGTTAAGGTTAGGGTTTTGTTATGTTTAGGGTTAGATTTAGTGTTAAGGTTAGTGTTAGGGTTTATATTGGGGTTAAAACTAGTGCTAGGATTAAGGTTAGATTTAGGATTAGGGTTTGTGTTAGGGTACTAGATAGGGTTAGGGTTTTGGTTATGGTTAGAATTTGGGTTAGGGTTAGGGTTAGGGTAAGGTTAGGATTATGTTTTGGGTTAGGGTTAAGGTTTGTTTTAGGGTTAGGGTTAATCCTAATTTAAACTCTAAAACTAACCCTACTAATAGCCATAACCATAACCATAACACTAACCCTAACCTTAGCACTAGACCTAGCCCTAACCCTAAACCTATCCCTAAATCTAACACTATCCCTAAGACTAACACTAAACCTAACCCTAATCATAACCCTAAAACGAACCCTAAGCCTCACTCTAAACCTAATACTATCCATAAAACTATCCCTAACCCTAACCCTAACACAAATACTAAAAATAATCTGAACCCTATCACAAATGATAATCCTAACATTATCACTAATACTAACACTAACCCTAATACTACAACTAACCCTAAGACTAACTTTAACACGTACTTTAAACCTAATCCTAATTCTAACCATAAATCTAAACCTAAACATAACCCTTACCTAAACTTAACCCTAACCGTAAACCTAAACCTAACAATAACCCTATCCCTAACCATAACCGAATCC
>NW_027288169.1:97500-133796 GCF_047511675.1 Marmota flaviventris | reverse complement strand
AAAATATATCATCTTGAAAAGAGCCTAGCCAACTCAGAAAGGCTGGTTAAAAACCATGAGAAAAGCATCCAAGAGATATGGGATAACATAAAAAAACCAAACCTACGAGTCATCAGGATAGAAGAAGGTACAGAGATTCAAACCAAGGGAATGAGTAGCCTGCTGAATGAAATAATTACAGAAAACTTTCCAGAAATAAAAAAGGAAACAGATATATAAATTGTAGATGCATACAGGACACTGAGCACACAAAATCACAGTAGACCAATGCCAAGACACATTGTTATGAATATATCCAATATACAGAACAAAGAGCAAATATTAAAAGCTACAAGAGAAATGAGGCAGATTACATTCAGGGGTAAACCAATAAGGTTAACAACGGATTTTTCATCACAGACGCTGAAAGCGAGAAGATCCTGGAACAACGTATTTCAAACACTGAAAGACAATGGATGCCAACCAAGAATTCTGTATCCAGCAAAATCAAGCTTCAGATACGATAACGAAATAAAAATCTTTCATGATAAACAAAAGCTAAAAGAATTTGCAGCCAGAAAACCAGCATTGCAAAGCATCTTGAGCAAAACACTACACGAGTAAGAAATGAAAAACAAGAACAAAACCATCAGTGGGAAGTGCCTCTGTAAAGACAGAGGGCACGGGGAAAGCTAATCATGGAGAAACAAACTAAATTTTTTTAAAAAAGAAGATAAATAATCAAACATGGATGGAAGTACAAACCAAACATGAATAGTAACGCTAAACGTTAATGGCTTAAACTCTCCAATAAAGCAACATAGGCTGGTAACATGGATTAAAAAAAACAAATCCAACAATATGCTGCCTCCAGGAGATACATCTGATTGGAAAAGACATACACAGGCTGAAGGTGAAAGGTTGGGAAAAAATATACCACGCACACGGTCCTCATAAGCAAGCAGGGGTGGCCATCCTCATATCGAATAAAATTGACTTCAAGACTAAATTAATCAAAAGGGATAAGGAAGGAAATTATATACTGTTAAAAGGAACCATTCACCAACAAGACATAACAATTATCAATATTTATGCACCAAATAATGGTGCTGCGACGTTCATAAAACAAATTCTCCTCAAGTTCAAGAATCAAATAGACCACAACACAATAATTATGGGTGACTTCAACACACCTCTCTCACAATTGGACAAATCCTCCAAACAAAAGCTGAATAAAGAAGCTATAGAACTCAATATCACAATCAACAACCTAGACTTAACTGACATATATAGAATATATCAACCATCATCAAGTGGATATACTTTTTTCTCAGCAGCACATGGATCCTTCTAAAAATAGATCATATATTATGTCATAGGGCAACCCTCAGTAAATATACAGGGGTGGAGATAATACCATGCATTTTATCTGATCATAATGGAATGAAACTGGAAATCAATGATAAAAGAAGGAAGGAAAAATCCTACATCACATGGAAAATGAACAATATGTTACTGAATGATCAATGGGTTACAGAAGACATAAAGGAGGAAATCAAAAAATTCTTAGAGATAAATGAAAATACAGACACAACATATCAGAATCTATGGGACACAATGAAAGCAGTTTTAAGAGGGAAATTCATCGCTTGGAGGTCATTCCTCAAAAAAAGGAAAAACCAACAAATAAATGAGCTAACACTTCATCTCAAAGCCCTAGAAAAGGAAGAGCAAAACAACAGCAAATGTAGCAGAAGGCAAGAAATAATTAAAATCAGAGCGGAAATCAACGAAATTGAAACAAAAGAAACCATTGAAAGAATTAACAAAACTAAAAGTTGGTTCTTTGAAAAAATAAATAAGATCGACACACCCTTAGCCATGCTAATGAAGAGAAGAAGAGAGAGAACTCAAATTACTAACATACGGGATGAAAAAGGCAATATCACAACAGACGCTACAGAAATACAGAAGACAATTAGAAATTATTTTGAAAACCTATATTCCAATAAAATAGAAGATAGTGAAGACATCGATAAATTCCTTAAGTCATATGATTTGCCCAGACTGAGTCAGGAGGATACTCACAACTTAAACAGACCAATAACAATAGAAGAAATAGAAGAAGCAATCAAAAGACTTCCAACCAAGAAAAGCCCAGGACCGGATGGTTATACAGCGGAGTTTTACAAAACCTTTAAGGAAGAATTAATACCAATACTTTTCAAGTTATTTCAGGAAATAGAAAAAGAAGGAGCTCTGCCAAATTCATTCTATGAGGCCAACATCACCCTGATTCCGAAATCAGACAAAGACACCTCAAAGAAAGAAAACTACAGACCAATATCTCTGATGAGCCTAGATGCAAAAATCCTCAATAAAATTCTGGCAAATCGGATACAAAGGCACATCAAAAAAATTGTGCACCATAATCAAGTAGGATTCATCCCTGGGATGCAAGGATGGTTCAATATACGGAAATCAATAAATGTTATTCACCACATCAATAGACTTAAAAATAAGAACCATATGATCATCTCAATAGACGCAGAAAAAGCATTCGACAAAGTACAGCATCCCTTTATGTTCAAAACATTAGAAAAACTAGGGATAACAGGAACTTACCTCGACATTGTAAAAGCTATCTATGCTAAGCCTCAGGCTAGCATCATTCTCAATGGAGAAAAATTGAAGGCATTCCCCCTAAAATCTGGAACAAGACAGGGATGCCCTCTATCACCACTTCTATTCAATATAGTTCTCGAAACACTGGTCAGAGCAATTAGACAGACGAAAGAAATTAAAGGCATAAAAATAGGAAAGGAAGAACTTAAATTATCACTATTTGCAGATGACATGATTCTATACCTAGAAGACCAAAAAGGGTCTACAAAAAAACTACTAGAACTAATAAATGAATTCAGCAAAGTGGCAGGATATAAAATCAACACGCATAAATCAAAGGCATTTCTGTATATCAGTGACAAAACTTCTGAAACGGAAATGAGGAAAAACACTCCATTCACAATATCCTCAAAAAAAATATAAAATACTTGGGAATCAACCTAATAAAAGAGGTGAAAGATTTATACAATGAAAACTACAAAACCCTAAAAAGAGAAGCAGAAGAAGATCTTAGAAGATGGAAAAATATACCCTGTTCATGGATAGGCAGAACTAACATCATCAAAATGGCGATATTACCAAAAGTTCTCTATAGGTTTAATGCAATGCCAATCAAAATCCCAATGGCATTTCTTGTAGAAATGGATAAAGCAATCATGAAATTAATATGGAAAAATAAAAGACCCAGAATAGCAAAAGCAATTATAAGCAGGAAGTGCGAATCAGGCGGTATAGCGATACCAGACTTAAAACTATATTACAGAGCAATAGTAACAAAAACAGCATGGTACTGGTACCAAAACAGGAGGGTGGACCAATGGTACAGAATAGAGGACACAGAGACTAACCCACAAAGCTACAACTATCTTATATTTGATAAAGGAGATAAAAGCATGCAATGGAGGGAGGATAGCATCTTCAACAAATGGTGCTGGGAAAACTGGAAATCCATATGCAACAAAATGAAACTGAATCCCCTCCTCTCGCCATGCACAAAAGTTAACTCAAAGTGGATCAAGGAGATAGATATCAAATCAGAGACCCTTCGTCTGATAGAAGAAAAAGTTGGCGCCGATCTACATATTGTAGGTTCGGGCTCCAAATTCCTTAATAGGACACCCATAGCACAAAAGTTGATAACAAGAATCAACAAATGGGACTTACTTAAACTGAAAAGTTTTCTCTCAGCAAGAGAAACAATAAAAGAGGTAAATAGGGAGCCTACATTATGGGAACAAATTTTTACTCATCACACTTCAGATAGAGCCCTAATATCCAGAGTATACAAAGAACTCAAAAAATTAAACAATAAGAAAACAAATAACCCAATCAACAAATGGGCCAAAGACCTGAACAGACACTTCTCAGAGGAGGACATACAATCAATCAACAAGTACATGAAAAAATGCTCACCATCTCTAACAGTCAGAGAAATGCAAATCAAAACCACCCTAAGATACCATCTCACTCCAGTAAGATTGGCAGCCATTATGAAGTCAAACAACAACAAGTGCTGGAGAGGATGTGGCGAAAAGGGTACTCTTGTACATTTCTGGTGGGACTGCAAACTGGTGTGGCCAATCTGGAAAGCAGTATGGAGATTCCTGGGAAAGCTGGGAATGGAACCACCATTTGACCCAGCTATTGCCCTTCTTGGACTATTCCCTGAAGACCTTAAAAGAGCGTACTACAGGGATACTGCTACATCGATGTTCATAGCAGCACAATTCACAATTGCTAGACTGTGGAACCAACCCAGATGCCCTTCAATAGATGAATGGATAAAAAAAATGTGGCATTTATATACCATGGAGTATTATGCAGCACTAAAAAATGACAAAATCATAGAATTTTCAGGGAAATGGATGGCACTAGAGCAGATTATGCTTAGTGAAGCTAGCCAATCCCTAAAAAAACAAATACCAAATGTCTTCTTTGATATAATGAGAGCAACTAAGAACAGAGCAGGGAGGAAGAGCAGGAAGAAAAGATTAACATTAAACAGATACATAAGGTGGGATGGAAAGGGAGAGAAAAGGGAAATTGCATGGTAATGGAGGGAGACCCTCATTGTTATACAAAATTACATATAAGAGGTTGTGAGGGGAATGGGAAAATAAACAAGGAGATAAGTGAATTACAGTGGATGGGGTAGAGAGAGAAGATGGGAGGGGAGGGAGGGGGGATAGTAGAGGATAGGAAAGGTAGCAGAATACAACAGCTACTAATAGGGCATTATGTAAAAATGTGGATGTGTAACCGATGTGATTCTGCAATCTGTATTTGGGGTAAAATTGGGAGTTCATAACCAACTTGAATCTAATGTATGAAATATGATATGTCAAGAGCTTTATAATGTTTTGAACAACCAATTAAAAAAAAATTTAAAAAAGCAGTGTTAAAATTGCACATATTTAATCATATTGACTATTGGACCTAATGGGCTGAAATAAAGAATGTGAATATGGTATTGCAATGGGAGACAATTACCAATGCCCTTTCTCTGAATTAAGTAAGAACCTTCCTCCAAATCCTCCCTGTGACTTGTATTTCATTGCTGCTATAAAAATTCATCTTTAAATTGCAACTATTCACCTGAATGACCACTGGCCTTCACAGCATCAAATTAAGAAATGAACCTGGTCATGGAACAATGGAATAATCCGGATACCCTCTTTGTTAATTCAGTTTGAAAATTTGAACCTATTTTACTAGAGTTTCACTACACTTTTACAATTTGCACATGGTCACAATAATAAGCACTGGCCCTAAAGAGCCAAAATATAGAATGTGAACCTGTTACTACAACACTAGGGGGAAAATTCTAAATGACCTCTCCATGCATTTAATTTTAAACTGATTCTTGAACCTCTCTGTCACTTGTATTTAACTGGTGCTTATAAAGCCGTGCGAGAGGGCTCATTTGGCCATAATGAGCACAGGTCATAATGTGCAAAAATGAAGGATGTGAACTATATACTGTAATGGGTACAATTTCCAAGACCTTCTCTGTGAGTTGTTTAAACTTGCCTCTGGAATCTCTATAATAGTACTATCTCACCCGAGCTGTTCCAAGCTGTTTTAAAATTGAACATATTTGGCTTGAATGAATGGTCCAAAGTGAATTATGTGAATTGAGTCTACAAGAAGGATAGTTTCCAAGACCCTCTTTGTGAATCAAGTTTGAACTTGTCTCTGGAATTTCCACTACTCACATTTCACTAATATGCTCAAAATCTCTTTGCAAATTGCACATATTTGGCAATAATGAACATTTACCCTAATGGAAAAAAAAAAGTGAACCTGATGCAGCAATGGGGAATCATACCCAATCCTGGCTCTTTGAATTAGTTGAGGACAAGTCTCTGGAACATGTGGTTCAGTTACATTTCATTGATGAGCTCAAAAGCTGTTTTCATATTGCAAGTATTTGGCCTTAATAAGCACTGGCCTTTATGGAGCCAAAAAATGTGATGCTAAAACAAGAAAAAATTCCAAATGCCCTCTCTGTGAATTAAATGATATCCTGCTTTTTAAAATTTCCTGATACTTGATTTTCACTATTGTCATACATGCCATTTTCAAATTACACATGTTTGGCTATAATGAGGACTAACTCTGATGGGCTGAAATGAATCTGGTGCTGAAATGGAGGACAAGTTCCAGTGTTCTTATGTGAGAATTTGCCTGTGAAACCTTCCTGTCATTCATGTTTCAGTGCTGCTACTACAACCATTTTCAAATTTCACATAATTTGCCAAAATGATCACTGGTCATAATATGCTGAAGGGAGAACATGTATCTGGTGTTGCAACATAGAACCATCTTCAAAGAATTCTTTCTATATTTTTGACCCTTCCTCTGGAACCATTTTTGTGTAACTGAAAGCTCAGTCCTTGTCGCTGATGGGATGAAATGAATCTGGTGCTGAAATTGAGGACAATTTCCAGTGAAAGTCAATGTCCATTGGTTAATGTAACTGATGCCAATCCAATAATGAGAACACGGTTTTGAGAACAAGAAAAAAGAAGGTTTATTACTTTGCTAGAAAAAAAAATAAACACAGGAGGCTCCTGTCCAAAATGTTGTGATTGTTCCCATCAGGAGGGACAAGGGTTTTAAAAGAAACTCTTTAAGGGTTATATTCCAGGTGTGGTCTGGTAGGGGGTCCAAAACTACCCCAAAAGTGTATTAGGATTCACTTGTTAATTTGGGAGATATTTACCTCCCAGATCCCCAGCAGGCATCTCCTTTCTGTAATAGGTGTGTTTAAAGGCAATTAACGAGAGGAAGAAAAAGATAACACTGTCTCCCTAATCTTATTAGGGAAGGGGACAGAGGAGGAGAGAAAGAAAAAAAAAAAAGCATTCCTCAGAACACTCCTATTTCACTGCTGCTCCTTGAAGCTCTTCAAAATGCACATATTCTGGTATAATTAACATTGGTCCTCATAGGCTAGATAGAAGAAATTGAACCTGGTTCTTAACCTGAGAAAATTCTCAATGCCTTCTCTGTGAATTAAGTTTGAGCCTGCCTCTGAAATCTCCTTGAAGATAGTATCTCAATGCTGTGTAAGGGTTCTGTGTTTGGGGTCTTATGACTTCATGGCTACAGCATGCTTAGATGCTAGAAAGATTCTGTGTAAAAGTATGGAATTCCCAGCTGCTACAGCAAAGTCCTGCATGAGGAGGCTCTAAGCTAGAGTCTTATCAGCTTCAACCTTGATCTCAGGCACAAAACTTCTGGGAAAAACTATCTTGTTAGATAAGCACAATGTTTCACTACGCTATGCTGTCCCTTAACCTGTCCACATAACAGTAACTTTAAACAACAGACTTCTTGAGAGCTACACAAAGCTCCTAACATTGCATTATAGTATGTAACTGAGGAATGAGCCACATAATATTGCTAACTCTGTAACTTGCCTGATGACCCAATGAATAATAATGTACTACTGATGCTATTGACCTAATATAACTTATTGATATAAACAAAGGTGGAACTTGGGTAGAGGCCATTCTGCCTCTCTGCCATCCTGGCATTCTACCATATTGCCTCTACACCTTGTTTCTGTATCCTTTTGATTTTTTTACAGCCATCTCCTAAAAGCTGGTTTAAAATTGTACATAATCCACCATAGTGAAAAATGGCTCTTATGGACCAAAATATAGAATGTGAAAATATTACTTGCAACTGGAGACTACTTCCAGTGCACTCTCAATGAATATAGTTGACCTGTCATAGGAACCCCTTACCTCTTTCAATGCTGATATTTCAAGGTGTTTTCAAATTGCACATATTTGGCCTTGATGCAATCAGTCTTTAAGGGGCAAATTGAAAAATATGAACATGGAATTGCAAGGGGTGGGTAGGGGTATCATGAATGATGCTATTAATAATTACTTGGAGGCAGATTATTTTTGAAAGCAAATTATATTCAATCATATCAATCATCAAATATAAAAAAATTAATACAAAAAGTATTTGGTATGTGTGAGCACCTCAACTAGCATTCAATGCACATGAATTAAATATTATGGGTAGATAACAATGTCAAAGTGTTGGGTTTACTGAAGCACCCTAACTAGCATTCAATGCACACTGAATAAATACTACAAGCAAATTATACAATTCTAGGTCAACCACAAGCCCCAAAATACCTCCAATGCCACATGGCTTATCTTAGCCAAAGAGCAGATGTTGTCTTGATCCGGTGGCTCTCTCCAGCAGATGGCTGTATGTCAGGGACTGGTGGAGTCAGTCTAGGGATGGGCAGCAAGGCAGTCAGTCTCACCAATGTTTGGAGCAAACTCTTCAATATGGCAGGACTAGCAATTTAATATAATTCTAAGTTGGTCGTGTATATTGGTGATTGGTTACATGCAGTGAAAGTCATTGTCCATTGATTATGTCCAGTGAGGTGATGTATGTAACTGGGCATATTCTTTGCATATGTCCATGGAGCTGTGCTCCCTTTCAATTGTAACCAGTCATTGCTAAGCATGCCTATGGCTAGTGCCCATTACAGCTCTTTATCAACTGCAAGCTGACATCACTAAGCAGATCAATGGCTTCTGTTCCTTATGGCCACCAACTTAATGAGTCATAGCATATCCCAGCATGTCTATGGCAGATGCTCTTTTTCTGGAATTTATTGTCCCCCAGAATTTCATGCACCCCCTTCCTTTAAGGTCCATAGTTATCAGGAAAGGATGTAATGGAAGGTTAACACTTGGCTAGTTTTCCCTCCCTCCTCCCGAGCTGCATTGTCTCTCTGCTTTCCTTTGGGGGTTGTTTTCTAGGATTAGTATTTTCCATAGCTCTACAGGCATGATGAACTTTTGCTGGTCAAAATAAAGAAAGTGAACATAGTGTTGCAACTAGTGATATTTCCCTATGGCAACTTCATAAATTTAGTATGAACTTGGCATTGGAACCTTGCTGCCATTATAATATCACTGCTGTTCTTCAATCTATTTTCATATTGTACCTATTCAGCCATGATAAACACTGGCCATAATGGGACCAAATGAAGTATTAGAATCTAGTACTTAAAGCAGTGGCAATTTCCTATATTCTGTATTTGATTTAAGTTTGAACTTGCCTCTGCTACCTCTCTGCTATTAATATTTTATTGATCTTCCTACAAGATATTTTCCAATTGAACTTATTCAGCCACAATGATCATAGACCCTGTGAGATGAAGTGAAGAGTGTGAACCTGGTGATCCAACAGGGTCAAATCTCAATGCCCTCTTCTTAAAATAAGTTTGAATCTGCCTTTGGGCCTCCTTTTCATGAGTGTTTCTCTGTCCCATGAAGCTGTTTTAAAATTGCATATCCATGACCATAATGAGGCCTGGCCCCAAAAGGGCAAAATGAAGAATATGAACATAGTGCTGCAGTGGGTGTCAATTCCCAATTGTGAAGTGACTCTCTATGAGTTATGTCAGATTCTGTCTCCTGTACCTCCCTACCACATGTGTTTCACTGCTACTCACACAAATGTTTTCAAGTTGATCATTTCTAGCCATAAAGATCACTGGCCATAAGGGGCCAAAATAAAAATGTAAAACTGGTGCTGCAACTGAAGAAAATTGCCCATGTATTTGCTATGAATTATCTTTGAACTTGTCTCTGGAGTTCCATGGCATTAGCATTTTACTAGTGCTTTTAAAAGCTGTTTTAAATTTTCACATATATAGCCATAATATATGTATAATTGGCCCAAACAAAGAATTTGAACATGATGATGCTGTTATGGGTCAGGCTATATAGGCAATGACCAAACAGATCCATTTTGCCCTGAGACTCCATGTCATGTAAGAAATGCTTCTCCCATGGGAAAGTCCTGTCTCTGTATCCATCAATAGTTGCTTAGCATAGCATATTTATCAACACAAAATGGCAATTCTTATGCAACATAAAATTTTACTGTCTTTGGTTCTCATTCTTCTTGGGCAATGTGTCCTGTTAGAGATTGATTGTCTAGACAGTAGTAACCATTCCTTAACTTGTACTCAACTAGGGACGTTTTGGCCCACTGTCTTTTATTGCTTATGATTTTAGATCCTATGTTATTTGTGTATGATTTTGAATCATAGCAACAGCCATTTATGATTAGTGTGGCTTGAATTATAAAAGGTGTACTCAAACCCCTGGAGGGGGATGAAGGGTGGAGACTTGCAGGCTACCCCTTGGCCTGCCAGCTGGTGGATCCAGACTCCCAACTAGTTAATAAAATTTCTGTCTCTTGCTTTAAGATCAACTCATGATTTATTGCAATCTCACCATAACAATGCAATAAAGAATATTTCCAATGACCTCTATGTGAAATCAGTGAGAAAATGCCTCTGGAAACTCCATGTCACTTGCATTAAACTATTGCTCCCATACACCATTTTCAAATTGTGCCCATTTAGCCCTAATAAGCACTGGACCTTATGGGCCATAAAGAAAGTGAACCTAGTGCCATCTCATGAATAAAGTTTTATCCTGTCTTTGGAACATCTCTGCCACTATCATTTCACTGTATCTTCTATAAACTGATTTCAAATTGCACAAAAGTGGGAATAATAGTTCAAAATGTAGAATGTTAACCTGGTGCTGCAACTGGAGAGAATTTCCAACATCTTGTCTGTGAATTAACTTTGAACCTGCCTCTGAAACCTCCTTGTTACTAGGATTTAGTTACTGTTTTTAATAGCCCTTTTAAAATTGAACATATTAGGCCATAATAAGCACTGCCCATATTAGGCCACAATGAAGAATAAAAACCTGGTGCTGTAAAGGGGACATTTCCCAGTGCATTGTATTTTACGTAAGTTTGAACTTGCATTTAGAACTTTTGTACAACATGTTTTGCTGCTGCTCCAACAAGCTGTATTCATATACCACATATTTAGACATATTGAGCGTGGCCCACAATGGGAAAACTGAAGAATGTGAACCTGGTACTGCAAAAGGGGATAAAACCTTATCTGTAAACCAAGCCAGATTCTGCAACTTGAACATGTGTGGCTTCCTTTTGCTGTTTCTGCAATGAGCCATTTTCAAATTGGATGTATTTGGTCATAGCAAAGACTGGTACTAAAAGGCCCATAATGAAGAATGTGAACAGTGTGCTTCAATGAGGAACAAATCCCAATGCCCCATCTGTGAATTAAGTGAATTCACCTCTCTTGAACTGCAATGCCATTTGAGTTTTATTCCTGCTCTTACAAGCCATTTTTAAAATTCACAGATTCAGTTATAATGAGCACTGGTCCTAATTTCCTAAATGAAAAATGTTTAGTTGGTTCTGCAACTGAGAATAATTCACAATGTACATGTTATGAATTAATTTTGAGTCTTCCTCTAGAAAGTCACTGAACTAGTGTTTCACTGTTCTTTAAAGCTACTTTTCATTTGCACATATTCAGCCATAATGAGCACTGAACTTAGTGGTCCAAAGTCAAGAATAAGAACTTGGAACTGCTGTAAAGGACAATTCCCAAAGCTCTCTGTGAATTAAGTTTAAATCTGCCTTTGAAACTTTCTGCTACTAATGTGTCATGGTTTTTGGCACAGGCTTTTAAAAAATTGCACATATTTAGCATATGATTATTGACCCTGAATTTCTAAAATGAAGAATGTGAACATTGTGCTGCAAATGAAGAAAATTCCCAATGCTTTCTCTGTGAATTAAGTTTGAATCTGCCTCTGGAACTTTCTTCCTCTAGCATTTCACTGCTGCTCCTTAAACTGTTTTAAAATCGTGTATAGTAAACCATATTTGAAACATTAGGCTTAGTGGGATAAAATGAAGAATTTGAACCTGGTGCCATAATAAGGGACAATTGCCAATTCCCTCTCTGTGAATTCAGTGAGAACCTTCCTCTAGAACCTCCCTGTCACTTTCATTTCACTGCTGCTTCAACAAGCCATATTCAAATTGAATATATTCAGCCTTAAAATTCACTGGTTGTAATAGGACAAAAATGAAGATTGGGAACCTGTTACTGTAATGAAGGACAATTACCAATGCTCTCTATGAATTAAGTGAGATACTTCTTACCCAACGTCTCTTCCATTTGCATTTCACTAGTGCCTCAACAATCCATTTTCAAGTTGCAAATATTCAGCCATAATGAATACTGGCCGTAACGGGCCACAATGAAAAATATGAAATTTATGATTCAACAAAGGACAATGCCCAATAATATTTATATGATTTAACTTTGCATCTACCTCTGGAAGCTCCTGGTGACCTAGTTTTTGCTATAAGTTGTTTGAAAATTGCATATATTTAGTCATAATGGGCCAAAATGAAGACAGCAAATCTGCTGATGCAACAGTGGAATATTACAAATGCCCCTCAGTGAAATAACTCAGTATTCCCTTCTACAACCTCCCTTCCAATTTCATTTCCTTGTTGTTCTACAAACTGCCATACTTGGAAGGCATTCTAACACAATGAATACTAGCTCTGATAATTCAAAATGAGAAATGTGTACCTGTGCTACGAAAGAGGACAGTTCTAAATGCCCTTTCTGTGAATTAAACGTGGACCTATCTCTGAAACATCCGTGAGAGTTGAATTTCACTGCTGCTTCTACAATCTATTTTTTTCAAATTGGTCATTTTGGGCCATAATGAGCACTGGCAACAATAGGGCTATAATGCAGGATGTGAACATCATGCTGAAGTTGGGTAATTCACAATGCCCTATTTGAATTAAGGGAGATCTGCCTCCTGAACCTCCCTGCTATTTGCATTTCACTGCTGCTTTTATAAGCCATTTTCAAATTGAAAATATTTGGGCATAATAAGCACTGATCCTAGTGGCCAAAAATGAAGAACATGAAGCTTGGCCTACAACTGGAGACAATTTCCAATGCCTGTTCTGTGAATTAAGTTTGACTCTGTCTCTGGAAACTCCCTGCACTAACATTTCACAGCTTCTCATATAAGTTGTATTAAGATTCTTCACATCACACACTATTGAACAGTGGAATTAATAGGCCAAAATGAAGAATGTGAACTTGGTGCTGCAACAGGAGATAATTATCAGTCATCTTTGTGAATGAAGTGAGATCATGTCTTCTGAAGCTCCCTGACAGAAGCATATCACTTGTGTTCCTACAAGTCTTCTTCAAATTGTACAGATTTTGCTACACTAACCCTATGGACCAAAATGAAAAATAATGTGAATGAGGTTCTGCAATAGGAAATATTACCAAATTCATTCTCAGGGAATTAACTGTGAACTTCCCTCTGGAACTTTCCTATCTCTTGCATTACACTGTTGATCCAATAATCTGTTTTAAAATTACCCATATTTGGCTATAATGATGATTTGCCCTGATAAGGCCAAAATAAAGAAGGTAAACCTGGTACCACAATAGGAGACAACTTCCAATGCCCTCTCTGTAAATTAAGAGACAACTCACAATGCCTTTCTGTCTCCTGAATTACCATGCCACTATCATTTTCCTATTGCTCCTTCAAGCTCTTTTCAAATTGTACCTACGCAGTCATAATTAGCGATAGCCCTAATGGGCTGAAATAAGTGGGACTTTTATTTTGTAGGAACTGAAGTGAAACACAAGTCATAGGGAGTTACAGAGGGTGGTTCTCACTTAATTCACAAAAGAGTTTACAGAACTGTTTCCCTTTGCAGTACAATGTTTGAAGTACAAGTGGTAGGCTGGTTCCAGAGGCCAAATCTTATTTATTTTTAAAAACAGAATTTGGTTCTCTACTCCTGTGTAATATAGTGCTTAAACTTTTAGCCAGAGAAATTAGGCAAGAGAAGAAAATAAAAGGGATAAAAGTTAGAAAATGAAGTCAAATTATCACTGTGTGCAGATGATATAATCCTATATTTAGAAGGAAGAGAGCCATGCCTGGACATGGAGAGTTATATACAACATCACTGAAGCCCAGCCTCCCCATCCCTGTATCACTCTCAACAGCATAGCAGCTTTGTCCAGTGTTCAGGCAGGTACTGGGTGTAAGGCCACACCTTAGGTATCCTGGACACATGGCTGCTCCAATAGCAGCAGAGACATGTTTACGCCATGTATGGCTGATCCTTCCTCATTATGGCTCTGAGGGTTCCCATCCCATGGGACATCTAAATAAGATAAGCCATCAGTCTGATTCAAGAACTCCACTGAGACCCAGAAGGGTTCTGGCCTCAGGTATTTGAGGGCAATATCACAAACAAACTCCCAGATCTGTGTCCTAAAGTTGTTTAGTGCCCACCAGTACTGAGTGGTCAGGCTTAGGGTCACTTCCTTTCCTAGGACCCTTCCTCAGCTCCATCACTGGTACCAACCAGCAATGGCCTAGAGAAGGGGCTTTCTGATAGCCAGGGAAACAGGGTAGGGGATTCCCTCAGTGTTTTCCATGGATACCAGAGTTCCCCAAAAAAGCTCATGTGTGAGAAAATTTAAAAAAAAAAGTTTAGAGGTGAAAGCATTGGGTTATTAAATATGTATCTAATCAGTGCATTAACCCACTGATAAGGATTCACTGTAGTCAAGGAGGGCATGGCTGGAGGAAGTGGGTCACTGGGATGTATCTTTGGGGTTTATATTTTGTCCAAGCTGAGAAAACCTCCTCTCTCTCTTTGCTACCTGATGCCATGTTCCCAGCTGCTTTGCTCTACCACATTCTTCCACCATAATGTTCTGCCTCATCTGGAACCCTGAGCAATAGGTAAAACTGTGATCCCCTAGTTAAAATTTTACTTCTCTTAAATTGTTCTTTTCAGGTCTTTCATCATAGCAGTGAAAAAACTAACTGAAACAAGAAGCCTCAGCTTCCTCAAGTCTGAAAAGGTTAAATAAGACTGATTTTCACAGGGTTGTCAGGAAAATTAAAATGAGTTAGCAAACAAAGTAGCATGAAGCACAAGACCAGCAAGCTGTGAGCTCTCCATGACATGGTTACTGATGGTATCTGCCTTACCAAGTTAAGACAAGACATAGGGGATTCTCTGTCAGGCTGCAGAGCAAGCAAAGACACCAAGGAAAGTAACAGCTACCAAGCCTCCCTTTCTCTTGGCACCCCAGGGTCCATTTGAACAGATGTCATAATATGTAATTAGTCTTATCCTCCCCACCTAAAAGCCCAAGAGCTCCCCATTAAGTGAATGCATCTGTTTTCTTCACACTACTAAAGAAACGATCATTTTCTTAGGCCATCCCTAAAGCATTTCTTCAAAAAAAAAAAAAAAAAGAGGCAAGTTAGCTATTGTGTTCAATAAACTTCACCACTTGCCATCTGCTCACAAGATCCACCCTCAAGAGCCCATCAGTTGGCCCAGCCAGTGAGTAGGGTGCAGGCAGCTTCTGGAGATGCAGGAGAGGAACTCAGCATCTAGGTGTGGGGAGACAGGGCATGGCCAATGTAAGGCACACCAAGTTTTCTAATGGTTATTTGTCATGGAGAAGGAAGAAGACAAAAGATAAATAAAGTACAGGTACCTCCCTGTCCCCAGGTGCCCACTTGGACACCTGTGGTTAAGGCAGAGGTAAATTCCCCAGGCCTCCTGCAGAATGGTGGCCGGGGAGCAAGAAGTGTGGGCTCTGTCATGTGAATTTGAAGCTGCACTTTAACATCCTACACCATATTTAATCCTAAGGAGGCATATGGTACATGCTCAGAGGTCCTGAAAGTTCTGACCAAATTTTCAGAGGAGGAAATATTGAAATTTATAATACATAATTTGATGAATTAGTAGCTGGTTCTTCAATGCTAGGAGCATAAGGTCCTGGGGTCTACCTACAGAGACGGCAGGTCCTTCCTTGCAGCTAGAGGTCTGAGCAAAAGTGGCCAAGAAGATGGTCCAGGAAGAAAAGGGGCAAGAATTTGCTGAGCAGCTGTGAAAGGGCTGAGGTAGAGTAAGACTGGGACATTCATGGGGAGCCCCCAATGCCAGGACTCAGATTTTCCTCAGTGTAACGGGAAGAGCTGTACCAGTGCTGAGCAATGAAAGGCCAGAAACTTCAAATCACTTTCAGAGGAAGGTTCCCTTGCCATGGTACCTGGGGCTAATGGTCATTGCCAAGTATATGAAGAGGTGAATATTATGTGTCATTGTGTTCATGTGGGTACTGTGTGTGTGTGTATTTGTGTGTGTGTGTGTGTGTGTGTGTGTGAGAGAGAGAGAGAGAGAGAGAGAGAGAGAGAGAGGGAGAGAGAGAGAGAGAGAGATAATATGTAGAAAGTGTCTGAGGTTCCTGGGTAAAGGTGGGGTGTGAGGAAACCAGTCCATACTGTGAGAGGACAGATGTGTCAACAAGTCTTGTGAGCACATCTTTGTGGAAAAGGATGATTTGACATTGATGGAGCATGAGTGTGAGCCTGAGCATGAACTGGGAAAGGCCCCTCCTCTCTAAAGACCCTATCTAACTGCTCTACAACAGGTCCTGCCACTTCATGAGCAAAAATGCATCCTTTTTCTAGATGATCCCCAACAGATCTGGTTAGAGAGCCATATCCAGATGAGCCTAAGCTTCTCAGTGAAAGTGAGGCTCTGCAGCAATAGGGTTACTGCTCCTGGAAAACAGCTACCAGGACATAGCCAAAAGCCCTATGTGTCATCTCCTGAGTGTGAGGCTCTCTCTCCACTATTAGTGCCAATGACTTCTTAGTATTTCAAGGGAATGGGGGTGGGAGAAAGGGGCTCACGGTCCCTGGATTGGGGAAGTTGCCTTGCATCCATCCTACTCTGTGAGTCAGGGGTCTCAGCAGGGAGAGAACCTGCATTCCTACTAATTAAGCCTACAGCCTGGTCCCCATGCCCTCATTGGGCATACTAGATAAGCACATTCTGTAAAGGGGTATGGGGAACTCCTCTGCAAGTGACCCAGTACAAGAGTCTGCCTCTCACCTGAACACATGTACCAATGCCAAGGTTGGGGGTTTGATCCCCATATGAGCAAATACCTGAGTGTATGTACCACTAGTACAACCCTACACCCAGAGAACACCGTTTACTTCTGTGCTTTTACTCTGCCATGTACAGCCTCCTTCCAGTCTTCTTCTCAGCAACACAGATTCCCCAGAATGCCAAAACTGGAGTGCCACAGTCCGGCTGCAGCAAAATAACTGGGGGGTGACGAACAACTTGTGTAGATTGATACAGCAGGAATGGGAGTCGTTTATTGTAGGACCGGAGGGGTATACATACATTACACACAGCTTATCTTAATTAACATAAACTAGATACAACAGTCAACCAATAAGGAATCTCCACACTTAATGGCTCACTGGTGTTACTTCACAAACCACTCCCTCTGCAAAATGCCAGGCGCCATCTTGACTTGTTTACAGACTCTAACACCGGAGAGTCTTCTATGGTTTGAATCATAATTGCCCCCCCCCCCCAAAAGGCTCATGTGTTGAAGGCTTGGTTCTTAATGCAACAATATTCAGAGGTGGGGATTTGGGAAGTGAGTGGGTCAAGCGGGCTCTGAGCTCATGGGTGGATTAATCCACTGAAGGATTCATAATTTGAAGATTTTGGGGGAAGTGGTTGTAATTATAAAAGGTAGGGCCTAGCTGGAGGAAGTAGGCCATTGGGAGTGTGTCTCAGAAGTCCATTTCTTGTGTCTGTCTATTGGTCTGTCTCCTTCTCTCCTCTGCTTCCCAGCTGGCTGTGAGCTGAGAGTTTTATCAAGCATACTGTTCCTTCATGATATTCTGTCTTGCCTGAGACCCAAAGCAATGGAGCTGGCTGACCATGAACTGACACCTCTGAAATTGTAAGCTAAAATAAACTTTTTCATCCGTAACTTGTTGTGACAAGAATTCTGGTCATTAGGAGGAAAATCTAATATGAATCCCTATCCCTATCCTTCATAATAGGAATGAAAGGGCCTCCGCCCACCCACCAAAAGATTGGGGACCATTTCTGGCTGCAGTATCTAGTAAGATGGGGAGCTGGTCCCACAAAAGAATGCTTGGGCAGTCTGGTGAACCCAAACTCTGTGCAGCACCCAGTACTAGAGGCAGCATGACAATGGCCTTTTCTGTCTCCAAAGTCTCCAAGAAGAGAAAGCCCTATGTGAAGAGGTAGGATGAGTACCTGGGGCTCCTTCACTCCTGGAAGGAATTTTGGTGCATACTTATACTTAAACACTCCAGAAGGAGATCACTTCCAGGCTGGTTTGAGGGCCACTAAAATGTAAAAACACATTAGGATTCAAAGGGGATTAAAAATCCTATAGTCTTGGGATTCATTCTTGTCAGGACTTAGGGTAAGAAAGGGTGAGCAGTTTTCCCCAGGCCCCACTTAATGCTGAGAATTTGCAGCATATACTGTTACACAACACCCTGCCCTACTCCACCCCAGGCTATTCAAAAGACTTAGGGAAAGGTTAGCCCTGAGCTGTTCTATGTCCCCAAAGTCACATGTGTATGTGTTCCTGCCAAACTAACCATGGTGAGCCCTTGGGGAAATCACCCCAGAAAACAGAGCCTTTTAGGTTTTTATGAACAGATCTGCAAAAAGTCACAAGAGGGAGAAAACAAATCAAAACAAAAACAATAACAAAACACCTGTTAGGAAACAGCCTCATACCTCCTGGCAGGCTAGGTAAGCAGGCTGCAAGAGAATGCACAGATGTGGGAAGCCAAAAGAAAACCAGAACCAACAGTTTTCTGCAGAGCCCCAGGCACAGGGCACAGGTTTTCTTGGGCTTCGGGACCCTTCCACTTGTGTGGAGCTGAATTGTAGACCAGATCCCTTCAACTAGCTCCAGGTCTGGAGACATGGCAATCCTATGACATGTGTGGCTGTGGTTTTGCTCTGGACACCCACTGGGCTAGCTACCTGACCCACCCCCAGACAAGTCCACCAGTGGCTAGTGCCTCAATTGAAGCTGAATAAAAAAGCATCACTGTAATCATCCCTAACCCCAGCCCATTCTGTGCAGGGTGCCAACCTTCTGCCCTTCTCCTGTGTGCCTGGGCACCCAAACTCACCTTGGAACCAATGGGTTTTCTGTGGCAGTCACAGCTGTGCCATGTCCAGAAGAGTTCGGCGATAAGCCAGGTGGTCTGATGCACAGGAAAAAGGGTGGATTCCGCAAGCTTGGCACACTGTATTTGGACTCGCATGCTCTCTCAGCATTGGCGCCTCCCCAGTAGCTTGCATGTGGTGAAGTGGTGCAGTTGCGCAGAAGGAATGGATCAGGCTTCTGGTGCATGTCCATTCAGCATGTGGCTGGTTGAATTTGGAGGGTTCCAGGTATGTTCTGTGGCACACACATTGCGATTTTTTGCAGCTTCCCTTACCCAGCCAGTCTTTCTCTCTTGGGAGGTCACTAGCATCACTGGGTTCCTTGTATTTTTGCTGCCCATAGAAATCAGGGAATGACAACTGATTCCTATCCACTAGGTCTTCCTATCCACTAGGTGGCCCACAAACAGCCCATGGATGGCTTGTTACACCTGGGTGTGTTAATGATGGTATTTTAGGAATGACTAGGCCTGTGGGATAGTGACCTGAAGTGGAGAGCTTCCCTAAGTGTGGAGAGCACTGTCCAACCAGTTGGAAGTTTGGATGGAATAAAAGTTGGAGGAACAAGAAACCAGCAGCAGATGTGAGCTCGATTTTTGATTCTTCTTGAATAGGTTGAAGGTTGTTGCTGAGATTGTTTGAAGAGATCAGAATCCAATACCTTTACTCTTCCAGAGTGGACTCTGCCATTCCAGTCATCCTCCAGGGAGTTTCCAGATGCCTTTGGACCCAGACTGGGGTAGCATCATTGATCCCACTTGTACTGCGACTTCAGCATCTTGGACTGTGCAGCTACTGTTTCCTCCATGTCTCCAGCATGCATATGGCCATTGTAGGGCAATCTAGTGTTTGCCTGTATAAGCTAATCTAATAAAACCCTTTTTATAATCATATATTTTATAATTATATATATATATATATATATATATATATATATATATATATATATATATATATATATATATATATATATATATATATACTGTTGGTTTTGTATCCCTAGAGAACTCTGACTAATACAGATTTTGGTACCATCAGTGGTTCTAGAAGAACAGAATTGTAACAATGAATTTCCTTAGTTGGTTTTGTGACTTTTGGAGTTGGCTATCTAAATGGTTAGGCCTAAACTTGCTAAAATATCTCCTCCTGGGATAATGGAGAGTAATCTACTGGGTCAACTATTTAAAAATGTTCATGAAATAAGTGCATTAGATGCTCTCATTTGCCACTTGTAAAAAGGAAGGCATTTACTGACTTTGTATGTGACACTTTTGAATATTTCTGGAAAACCAAGAAATACGATGATGCTGTTGGTTTGCTTCTGGCTTAACTGGACAAAGTAACAAAGGAGAAGGATGAGCTCAGAAATTCAGTTTCTCAGCTGCAGATGCACATAACCCATCTAAAATCTGCTCAGTGTGTTCTGAAGGAGAATCTTCTCTCATCGTCCTGGGGCTGAGTTTGCTATTTTAAAGTTTAGTTCTCAGTCTCAAAAGTTGTGTACAGTAAAAGTGAGGTCACTGGTTGGAAAAGAATGGGATTCTGTAAATTGGGGTGGTGATGAATGAAAGTACCCTGAAGAGGCTGGGGACATTGAACTCCTACATTCTGATATGTACATTTTGTCAGAAGTTGTTGAGTTCTCCCCCTAGCCATGACTGAGGCATCCCCACCACCAACCTGTGTGATTCTGGCTTCTCCACCTATTCTGGAGTGAGCTAAACCTGCTTTGCCTGCTTTGCCTATGAAAACAGGATTTTTTTTTTTTTTTTTTTTTTTGTATTTAGGCCCTAGTTGTACATGACAGCAGAATGTATTTTGGCTCATTGTACACCAATGGAGTACAGCTTTTCATTTCTCCGGTAATATATGATGTAGAGTTGCACATATGTACAGTCATACATGTACCTAGGGTAAGGATGTCCCTCTCATTCCACTATCCTTTCTACCTCCTGTCTCCTTCCCTTCCCCTCCCTCCACTTTGCACAATGTTCTTCTATTCTTCCTATACCCTACCTCCTCCCCATTATGAATCAGCATCCACTTATCAGGGAGATTTGGACTTTGGTTTTTTGGGATTGGCTTACTTTACTTAGCATGATATTTTGCTGCATCTATTTGCCTGTGAATGCCATAAGTGTATTATCTTTTAAGGCTGAGTACATTCAGTTGCTGTTGTGAAGGCCCTGCCTATGGGGAATTCACTGCCCTCCCCTGACCCAAAATGTAGCCTTTCTGGGCCCAATTTGGTCTTAGTGGCTCCACCAGGTGGTGGCTTCTCCATTCATATCTTCCCTTGCAGAAGCCACATTGTAAGCTGAAGGAGCCCAATATATTCTTCACAGAGTCACACATGCAAGAGTGAGACACTGCTGCTACCACCCTCCTCCCCCAGTCCCTGCCACCTCCTCTACAAATGTGTCACATTTCACCACTTGTCTCCAATGAGGGGGACCATGGATGTGCTTTGGCCACTGAAAAGTGAGCTCAAGATGTGTGTCATTTCCAGTGACATCTGTGCTATCCCCTATGGTATCTTCCTTTCTTCATCCCATATTTATTGAGTTCATTCTCTGGGCCATTGGCTTTTGTAGTATAGCTGTTTTTGAAACCAAACCTCCCTCCCAAAAACATGCTTTTTCATCCAGACTGATGAAGGAGTTTGATGAAAACCCAAGGATGCAGAGATCTACTACAGCACATAGGTCCCAGGCATGGTCAGTGGAGCCAGAAGTATGTCTTTACTTACAAACTGTGTGACCTACGGCAAGTTGTTTAACCTCTCTGTGCTTTTGTATAATGGGGGAATGGCAACTGTGCACAGAATAGACTTACTGGGAAGATAAATGAAGACCTCTATTCTAAAGACTTGATCCCCTGTGTGTGGCCATTTGAGGAGGTGGTTGAACCATTAGGGGGTGGGACCTATTGGGAGAAAGATAGGTACCCCAGCCAGACACTTCCCAGCTCTCCTTATCTTTCTTGTTTCAAGGAGCTGAACAGACCTCTTCTCCCCAAATTTCTGTCCTGTTATATTTTGCCAACACAGGCCCAGTGTAACAGGGCCAAGTGACCATGGGCTGACATCACTGACACTGTGAGTGACAACACACCTTTCCTCTTTGAAGTTGGTTATTTCCAGCATTTCATCACAGGAATCAAAACTAACACATCAAAGCCCTCTGAGAGCATAGCCGGTTATACTGCTGGTTCAGGGGAGCCAAATCAAAGTGATGTCACAGAGATCTGGAAAGGCAGCAGCTTCAGCTGGAAGAGTAAGAAGCCCTTCTGGAGGGGCCTGCTTGAGGGGGTGGCCTCAAAGCTGTATCCAGGAAGAAAACTAATGCAAAAGCATCATCTGACAGCTAAGAAATCAAATACCCAGAAAGTTAGCCCCAAGGTGCTTACTAAGACCACGAGTGCTGGGGTTTTAACCCCACAAATCCACTAAAAATTTACTTTGACCCCACCCTTTCACTGTTGCTATAATCAGCTCTAAGACCCTATTCCCTACAATTTATCTATGTATACCTCAATTACTCCACCTGTTCCTAGCTGTGCCCTGTGCTACTCAGCACCACAGGTGCCAACAGTGACAATGTTCCCATCTGTACCAGACCTGCTTCTGGGCACTGGAATCTCCTTGAAATGCTTTGGCAGTTTTCCATAGTCTGGGAGCTCACAGCTCCACACTTGCTGTCTACTTTTGGGTCTGGTATTTGCTGCCTCCTCTAAGTCTAACTAACTCAACTTTTATTGGCACCTGATGCTGACTCAGCTTCAAATGTGACAGAGGAGTTCAGACTGTACCAGTCATTTACCTGCATGCATCTCTTGTAATCAGGTGGCTGAGACATTTCAGCTGCAATAGTGAGCTATGGAAGGCTCTGAGTAAGATCAAGTATGAAGTTGTGAAGTGTACTAAAGGACACCCACTGACTGGAGTGCAATGCTGAGTGCTCCCTTCACTCTTTTATTGGCAGTGTTCTGCAGGGTCAAGAAGGGGATGTTTCAGGCACTTTCAGTGGTTGCAACTGCCCAGGAGAAGTGGAAGTATCTGGCTGCCAGCACCTCTCTAGCCAGCACACAGTGTTGGCCTGTAGGTCTCTACTCCACCTGTGAGCTGCATCCTGTGATGCAGCCATTTGACTTCAGTTCCAGCTCAGGCTTGTAAGAGCCCATAGACAGTTACTCAGAGAAAGGTGTAGAGGGAAGGAGGAGCTCATAAGGGAATAAGAAGCATGCTTTCTCTTAAAGTTGACCTGAGAGTGACCCTGAGCCTAAAAGACTGGTGGTTATTCTGCCCATGTCCCAGGGTTATCTGGGTGGGGCAGGGTCATTTCTGGAAAAGATACCTGTGAACTTAACAGGTGCAGAACCCTAGATGATGGAACTCAATAATGTCCACCAATAGCTCCTAGCCCAAGCAGTAGTACCATATCATGCTGTCACACCAAGTGGTAACTGATGTCCCAACTCTATTTTTCTCAGAGGTGAGGCTTTTATTTCCTTCTGGGGTACCAGTTTGATCATGAGGTGGCTCAAAGGCTTAGGATCCTGTACAAGAGATAGAAGAGGCCAGTTTTGGATCACATGTGACTAGGCCATCAGGGCTCTGCCAAGAGTAAGGAGGAAGACAGCAATAGAGAGAAACACACACTGTAAGGGGTGAATTGGGAAGGATAGTGCAAACTTGAGGAATTTCAATGCCTTTCCTGTGCAAGGAGGCACCTGGAGAGGTTGTGACCACTCAACCTAGATTACTCTGGGGTGAGCATTTCAAGATCACTGGCTCTTGACCTGTAGGGACTCTCACAAGTGGGGTCTTCATCTACTGTTACAATATAGAATTAAAGAGGACATATGTATTCAGGATCCTGATTTGAAATGCATGTATGTTGTTATTGTTTTAATCACCAAATCTTTTTTAAGGTAGTTTTCATTTGTACCTTCTATTTATTATGCTGATATTAGAATTAGCAATCATTCATCCAGAAAGAACTAAAGTTAACTAAACAGAACTATAGAAGTCATGACATGTTCCTTTGAAAACAAAGGAATTTGTTAATAAAAGCCATGTTGGCCTTTCCTATACTAGATACAGGTTTGAGGGAGATAAATATTCACCAAATGGAAAAAAGCATGCTAGTTAGGAATGACAAACTGTTTTTCAGCTTCTCAAAAGCCATGCAAAATAGAAACCAAAACCAACAGGGAAATTAAAAAAAAAATACCATCAAAGTCTCACTTTTTTGTAGTCCCACAGAGTGGTTGAAATTTAACTCAAAATATATCATTATTTTTAAGCCTTCATATTTAAAGATGATTAACACTTCCAGTTGGTTTTCCAGTTAATGGAGAAAGCTGCTAGTAATTTTAACCTGCCTAAAGAAAGAAGAACAATTCATTTGTGAGCAAACACTCATTGACTTGGACAACATCACTACAGTAGCCTATTACTCTTTGAATAACATGTATTCCTTCATACATGTCTTTTGTATAATGATGAACATCTCCTTCCCCCATCCTGAGATATGATGAATTGTGGTATAGAGGTGTATTAAGTATTGTAATGCAAAAAAATAAATAAATAAGAGAGCTCATGTATAATAGCAAAAAAAAAAAAAGAATATCATGTATCCCTTTCAAACTCTGAAAATTTTTAAATGAGTGAGAATTCAATTAAAGATAGTTGATTATATTGTAATCAGATTGCATTCATGGACTTAACTGGAGCATATAAAACTAAACTTTGTTAGTTTAAAGACTATTTTTTCATGAAAAAGATATTCTGTTTCATTTTATTTATTATTGTTATTATTATTTTTACAAACAATAGATTTGCTGCAATGTGCTCTGTCTCATTGAATTAAAAAATTTAGCACATTTCAAAAATATCAAAAATTCACTATAATGAATCTTACAACTACAATACAATGATGATTGCACAAAACCATAGATATGAGAGTTTATAGACTTTTTTATGCTAACAGAATAATATAATTAAGCTACCCATTCTAAAAATGGTCTATGTTATTAATATTGTAAAATACACTGGAAAGTAGTGCCTCTTTTTTGGAAGATAGACTAAACATTTTTATAATTATTTTGTATAAAATTTTAATATTTTTGTCAAATTTTTAGTTATTTAATTTGTAGAAAGCTGTGCTTTGTACCAGCATATAGGAAATAGGATATTGATTTTATACTTTTTGAAGCCAAGTGATTAGGTACATTTGCAATAAAAGTCAATTGATCTATAAAATGAATTAATTTTCACCCTGCATGCAGAAGCTACCTGTACATACTGTTTCATACTTGCTCTTTTAAGTTGCTTTCAGGAAGCAAATATTCAACCTTGATGAGTGCTATGCCTCATAGATTAGTGGAAATGATGTGAATTGGGTGTTTGAGTCAGAGTCTGTTCTGAAAAACTCCTCTGAAAATTCAGTTGAAAACTGATATGGAAACACAGACACTTCCAATTCTATGGCACTTTTATCAGGGGTTTTTACATGAGATAATATTGTACTTAGTGACCACGCACACCTATGTGCCCATAGGAGAAATGTGAAAAATGTACTACAATGAAAGTGAGTTCACTAAAGCCCAGTTGAAAACTAATTGTAAATTTTCCAGTGGAAATGCACTGTAATTGCCATTTCCCATTTAAAAACAGCAGCAGTACAAATGGCACATAAGCTTAAAGACTGAGAACTTGCCCACATGGTCTGAAATGAACTCTTGGCTCACAATAGTTCACCTAGGGTTCATCAAGGTGCACATTGATAATTAACGTAGATCCTTAATTGAAGCTGCCTGCAAGTACTGTAACAATACTGCTCTTTCAAGTTATTCTCAGAAAGTACCTACAAAGTACTGTTGATCCCTTCATCTAACGATTTGTTAGGAAGAATTTTAATGGTTTTGCATTATTTTAGTGGGAAATGAGGGTCAGAACACTAAGATCTGGAAACAACACTTTATTAGTAGTGACAACTGCTCAGAGGGATTACTTCCAAAGACTGAGCCCTGAGTATAGAAGAGCTTTTACTTCGGTACATAAGCTATTCCTGAGAAGAGCGATAGAAGTGGGAAGGAAAAATACTTTAGAAATAAGGGCTGGACATGTACCAAAATTGACATAAAACATAGGCCTTTTGATTTAATGCTTCCCCCTTGTAAACAAAAATTAAACATATCCATTCCTAGACACATCAGAGTCAAACTGTGAAAAGGCACAGGGAGAATATTAGAAGCAGCTGAGAAAACTTCTTTTATACAGGGGGACCTCAGTGAGTTTATCAGTTGACTTCCAATCAGAAAAAAAAAATGGAAGGAGGCAGATGGGTGGTATATTCCAAGGGAATAGAGGGTGGAGATCACCTGAAGAGTCAATGTCCAGAAAATCTGTTTTTGAATAATGAACAAAGTAAAGATACTCCCAGATAAGGAGAGCCTGAGAAAATATGCTGCCAGCATTAATGACCTATAAGATATTATAAAGTAAGTGTTTGGAATGGAAGAAATAGTTCTTTTGTTATGGGCCGGGAAATATGTGTCTTGACCAGAGAGACTTCATTTTACTGTGAAACTGCATTTTACATAAGCAATGCTTCTCCCATAAGAAAACTCCACCTCCACCATCCTGATTTTGCTTAGCATACTCTGCTTAGAAATGCACAGCCTTGTAAAATATTTCTATTATTCTTATATAATGTATTTGTTCTCTTTTTAGTTCTCATTTTTTTCCAATGTACCCTGACTGTACTGGGTCATTGCGATGGTTTTGACTCACTGGTGGCTTGTGTTTATTTTTGCTCTAAGACTGCAGCCTACCTTCTACAAGGGGTCGAATGTTTCTATAAGGTCATCTACAAGGAGGTGACTTGCCTATTGTCCTTCTACCTGCTGGTGAATATAGATTCCATGTCTTGCTCCAAGACTGACCTGGTGATCTATTTCAAACATGCTACAACACATTCTTAGATTTGAGAACAATGGATTGATTTGTAAATGGGTGTGTTTGAGGTGGGTGGGTATATTTGGGTGTTTCTGTGTGTGTGTGTGTGTGTGTGTGTGTGTGTTGTGATGGGCAAAGCTGTGACATAAGCAGTTTAAATAAAGAAAATGAAGGATGTACATATAATAATGCCATTTTCAATGCTTTATTCACTCAACATATATTTCACTCTATAGGTTATTTATTTTATTTAATTAATTAATTAATTTGTTTTAGTCATAGTTGGACACAATACCTGTATTTTTTTTTAATATGGTGCTGAGGATCAAACCCTGTGCCTCGCATGTGCTAGTCGAGCCCTCTGCTACTGAGCAACAACTCCAGTGCTTCTATGGGTTCTTAATCAAGAAAATGACAATTCTTAATGCTGGGCACTGCAATAGACATCATCAATTGAAAACAAACTATTCCATGTCAATTCTAAGCACTGCAAACATACTTAACCATGGCAGACTAATTGTAGACATTCCTATGCTTGTTAAGCTCAAGTGTCAGATCTAAATTCTCAAGTCTTGGGCCTTAAGTCCAGTAGATGCACACTCACACAGACCCCAGTGATCAGGTCAGGAACTGATGGAGGCTTTTCCTGGGTTGGAGCTGACAGCTGACTGAGGAGAATGTCATAAGAAGTCGCTGTTCTCACCAGATTCAAGATGTGGCTGTAGAGTTTGAGAGTGGTGAGGACCATGCAGAAGATCAGGCAGATGATGTGAAGCGTTGGGATGTCAGTCCACGTCCTCTTCAGACTCTCCAGCATGGGGGCATCAGTGTTGGTTGGCTGCATGTCTGTTCATTTGCTACGTCATTTATACGAAATTTTTGGGTTTCTGCTTTCCCTTTCAGTCCCTATCATCTGTTACTGACATCTTTCATTCTAGGGTAATCTGGTCTGGTGCTTTCTGCCCTGATCTCTCACCTCTGACTCTTTTCAGTGTGAAGGCAAATGACAAAGATTTCTGATTTTTATTGGTGTTGTGGAAAGTGACTTATTTTATCATGCTATGCCTGATAACAATATTGGAGGGCTCTGTAGGTTTGCCTGGTACAGACTCCCTGTTTTATTTAACATGGAGTTTTAAAATGGAGTTGCTTAGGCTAAGACCATTCTTACATTGTGTGTGTAAAAATATTTTCCAAATTTCTCTTGACATATAACATTCACTGATATTACAAGCAAAAATACTAAAAACATACAAAAATATCTCTTGAGGGTTTGTTTCAATTTTTATACTTAGTCTTATATATTAAATTTGTAATAATAATGTATCAATTTGTTTTTTTTTGTTTAAACACTCTAGATGAAGATAGTAAAATAAATTTGAAAACTTTTATTTAAAATTAGCATAACTAAATATGTATAAGAGAAATTTCAATTTTATGCTGAGTTGATGCAAAATAAGAACATATTGTATGAAAGAGTTGGAATTTCAAAAGGAAGACATCCTGAAAATAATAATCCCTGAGAAATAAAAATTTCAGAGATAATAAGTATTTTCAAACACTATGAAATTGATGGAGCTCAAAGATTTACAAGGAAACAGGTGATGTCTGGGTTCCAGGGGAAAAATACTGAATAGATTAAGGTCTTCTCTGACAGAGTGAGCAGGTGGAGTTTGTAGAAGGATCTAGAAGGCCTAGGAGAGTGGAAGACATGCTTGCTAGAGGGTGGGGTAGGGGTGTGGTGCTGCCTCCTCTTCTTGCTCCTCCCCCAGTGACAGGATTCTTTGTGATGAGAGGGCACAGCTCTGTGACATAGGCCTGGGCCCTACTCGGGATTGCTGAAGAGAACTTTCAGGACTCATTTCTCCAAGTGACACAGTGCTATTTGGGTGATGCTTTTAGATTTCCTCTATATAGTGTTAATACCACATGGCTGAACCCCAGTTTCACCACCTTGACAATGGATATGATCCTTGCCTTTGTGTGTGGACTGGGGTCTTTCTCCTTCTATTGCCCCAACTCCAGGGTAATCCATCCTTCCCACCACCAAGGACAAAAGAAAAACTCAGGAAGGTAAGACACCCTCAGGTCACATCCAACAACAACAAAAAATATTTTCTTTTGTCTACTTTTCTTCCCAATTTTCCAAAATAAGTAGACACACTTCACAAAAGAGAAATTTCAGGACAGAATACAGAATCATTATGGGGTACACAGGGCAGGGCAGGGGAGAGTACACACTAGGATTTCTCCTATCTGAAAGTCTCAGACTACATAGAGAGGTCTGGACTCATAGAGAGGTCTGAGAGTGCTGGGAACTTCTGGAGAAGGATAGGCCCTGAGCACTGCTCTGTCACCTTCTCCTGGTAAGTGTCTCTGGAACAAGTCTTTACTCTGTATTGGGCTGATGTGGGCCTGAGGGCCTCCATCACAGGCTCTCAGATCACCTCTCGCCTTAGGAAGCAGAACTTTGCCTGGCAACTGAGCAGAGCCTATAGAAACGACTCCTTCTTAAGCAGAGGATCAGTGACTGAGGACATTCATGGTGTGGTTTATTTAGAAAACCCCCTTTTGTGCTTTCCAAAGAAAAAAATGAAGTATTTTGCTACTTTAAAAATGTTCTCTGAAGAAAAGGGTTTCCACTTGCTAACTGTAGAAGTCATGCTATTCAAAAACATGGAATATCTACAGCTTATCTAGAAGAGAACAGGAGAAACTAGGTCTCAGCCTCTTTTCCTATATTTTCTGTCAGCATGTGAAGGTGAAGAAGGTGCTGTACAAAAGCAGGAAGACGAGGGGCACTCCTAAAGGTAAGGCCCTGTCCTTTTACCCCAGAGGTGGTGTGTTGTCCCCTTTCTCCCAAAAGTCCAGAGCCATGCCCCAGAGGATGTCAGTTGCAGAGAACTGAGAGGGAGGATGCTGAGAAGGAAATCATCATACTAGAGACACTTCTCAGGTTCTGTGATCAAAAGGTGTGGTGGACCAGGGGTCAGTGATGTCCAGTAGTGGTGTGTGAGCAACAGTTGAACAGTAGTGCCTAGATATGGAGGTGGGACTTTCAGGTCTACGTGTGGTCAATCTGTTTCATTCTGTTAAGGCCAATTTCTCTTTGAGGTAACCAATCCTTTCTCCCCATAAGGTGGTCTTTAGGAACATGGAGGTTAGTGGAGGTAAAAACACCCTGCAAATGATAAAATGTGGCTCTTCCCAGAGTCTTTATATGACTCTCACTGGTCACTTGGACTTGGACACTGAGGCTTAGCCTCCAGTCTCATCTCCCATGATCTCCCCCAAGGGGGCATTGCCCTTAACATTATGTAAAATCCTGGATCCTCCCTTCTCTACCACAATTCATTTTCCATTTCTAGCTTTGGACAATCACCTGAAGAATCTGATGGAGAGTCAGAATCTGATTTTACTTCTGCAAAGGTGAGGTACCTTCCAGTTCTCTACTGTTCTGCCATTCAGTATATGTAATGTAATCCCTGAGGCTCAAGACTGACCTAGTAGGAATACTCCAGGTTGGAGTGGAATGAGACTGAAGCCCTGGTGTTAGGAATAGAAAGAGTTGGTGAATCCAGTGTGTGGGGAAGGGAGGGTTCATAGGACACATGTTTTCACCCCTGCCCAGCATCTTGGTCCTTCCTGCTCCTTGCTCTAGCCTTTGTATCTTGTCTCCTGTAGTCTCTAGGGAAGCTCTGGGACAAGGATAGTTCTCCTCAATTGCTACATGAACAATCCCCAGGTGAGGTGTTCATGCAAGAGCTTGCTGATGTTCAAGAGCTACCTTGTCAACATTTGAAAGATCCTTCTATCATCTTACCCTCATCAGATTCTCTAGCTCCTCTCACCAAACACATTGTGCCTCTGGCCTCATCCTTATAAGAAGAACATGAAGACAATTCTGCCTTGAATAAAGTCACACTGGGCATTGTTCCAGAGAGCTCCCTTGTAGGTCACTCATACTGGGCATCCCTGATCACAGCCATTTCAGGCCTAGAGAGCATAAGCTATTCAATTTCATTCCTCTCCTGGTGGTGGGAAACTGCAAGCTCTTATTTTTCAATACCTGGGTACATGGAAAATCCAAGCCAGAACATCTTTTCCACCATCGATCAGACTCCACACTCTTAGTAGAACCCACATGTTGGCAGGTAGAGTCTGGAGGCCTCTCTTTCATCAACTCTGATGTACAGGCACTACTGAAAATGCTAATCACCAAAAGAGTAGAACTAAAAGTGTGGAAGGAAAATTCTAAAAATGGGTCCTCTTTCAAACAAATGAGTCAGATTACACTGTGTATTCTCTGAGAAACATGTTGGAGTCAATGGGTAGCCAGAGAGACACCATTGCACAAGCCTTCTGGAACACAAAAGAAAAACCAGAGAGCTTCATGATTCTCAGAATTTCTTTTACCACAAGGTCTTGGGGGGGACTTTACAGAAAAAAATACAGCCAGCTATTCCAAGCCCTGCCATTTCTGCATAATAAGTCCCTGGTGTCTACTGCCTGGGTCTCTAAGAGATCCTCTACTGCACAGTGTAAACATGGAGCATTCAACAAAGTCTCAGAATCTCTCTCAGTTCAATGTCAGGATGAAGAACCTCCTCAGCTTTACCAGGAGGAAACTTTGGCCCAAGAGGAGGCCAATTCCAACTTTTGGCACAAAATTGTCCCCATCTGTGGCTCAGGGTCAGACCCTGTTTAGCACTTCATACACTTTTCCAAATCTATCACCTTCTTCATTCCAGATTAAGTCTGACACAACAACCTGTGCTAAATCTGAAAAGGAGGCACAGTCTTTCAACCCAACTGAAGATCAACATTCAGAATGTCCCTTGCGAACCCACTGAATGGAAGATCTTATTCTCTGAGATCCAGAAGACTCTGGAAGTCATTAATGAGCCAGCTCTAAACTTTCCCCAGGGAAGTTGGACCTCCCAGATTTTCAACTCTGTCTCCATAGTTGCTGGGGATTCTGCCAGCCAGGAACTAAACAACAGACTCGAGCAACATATTCAAGGGATGTTAATCAGCAAACACCAACAGCTAGGCCCTCCCCATAGATCTAGCATCTCAGGAACAGATGCAGCCTCAGGCTCAATTTCCAGGGATAAGTCAATGCCAGGAAAATGACAAGCCTGGACCCTAGAAGCCCAACCAATCAGCTCTTACTGATAATGATCTGCAGAAGATGGAGCAGCCCAGCCAGTCAGCACTTGCTGGTAATGATCTGAAGAAGATGAAGACTAAACACAGGGAAAGACTCTTTACAATGGGCTCTGTAACATTCAAACTAGATTTTGCAAACAAGGGTCTAGAACTAGAACTGCAGAAGCAGCCAGTAGATTTATCCTGGAGCTCAAGAAGCACCTCAGGGAAGGTTCCGAATGACAATAAGGAGGTTTCAGAAAGTTATTTGAGGAGGAACAGGAAGGGTATTCCAGAAAGTGACTTATGTACAAGCCTAGAAAAAAAATGTGGAAAAAATCCTGCAAGACCATCTGGGCAGAAAGTCAGTGCAGATCAAGGAGGGCATGATCCTTGTGTGTGTGTGCATGGATCCTGGCTTACTTCCAACTATGCTTTTCCAAAGTCCTACATGCACACAAAAGTCATCTATCTAGCGTCCTCCAAGTACCAGCAATCCTATGTAAACACTGTTCAGCAGCTTTGCTTCCTTGACCCCGGAACTCACCTGAAGCTAGAAACAGATATTATGAGGTCTTGGGTGAGGCAGAGGTGTAGTCCATTCCACCAGGCTCTTGATCCCAATTGCAACTTAGGTGATGCTCAAACCTCACTCATTCCAAAGCCTGATTTTTCCTCCTCAGCCTCCAGTGACAACAGGGCCATTTCCATTGCCAAAATTGGCAGACTCCTGGAAGAACTTACACAGAAAGGTCTGGGAAAGAGGGTAATAAGAAAAATTTCATTTCCCGAGTTACTGAATCCCTTTCTTGTGCCCTCATCTTCAGAGGTACAGAGGACTTGGCAAGGAACCCCACTGGATGGCAGTCATATGACCTCAGAGGCCTGCATGCCTTCTCATACCTATAGCCATCTGTACATGAAGCAACAAAGTAGAGTTATTAGGAGTATTATAACAGCTTGCCTTGAGCCCATGATATGGCCAGGATTGAGACACAGAAAGAGAGAAAGGATATGGCCTCAGAAGACCCATGAAATTGTGTGACAATGCTGGAAATTAAATTAGGGATACAATCATCAACAGCTGCAAAGACAAGGAGACAGAGATGGAGAAGAAGAATTACACTTTGAAGAAATAAAAGTAATAATAATAAAGATTGTTATACAGAAATTATTACTACTAGAGACCTCCCCTCAATAAAAACATGAGTAAATATTTAGGTGGAAATGGAATTCAATTTTGTGAAATAGGCTACACTTAAAGTTATGTTCCTCAAACGTGAACCAAGAAGCTTAAAAGGCACTGTTAAATTATTTTTATTATACAACTTACTATATCCTTAAACAAAAATACTATATATATATATATATATATATATATATATATATATATATATATATATATACACACATATATATCCTTAAACAAAAAATTATATATATATATATATATATATATATATATATATATATATATAGAGAGAGAGAGAGAGAGAGAGAGAGAGAGAGAGAATCAATTATATAAAATTACATTTCTTAATTTATAGCTATTATACTAATTATGTTTTTCTTATTAATTTCATATTACATTTCTCTTACAAACTTTACAACTATAGTTCATTAATGCCTATACAAGTATCAATTATAATATAAGAACATAACTTAATTTAAGATTATCGAGCTATTACCTATAGAACAAACTACTTTTCAAACTGACTTTTCAACATTTATGCAGATTCCACTTTATAATTTTGTTGCTTAACCTATTATTAGAGACAAAGTCAAATCATACATTTGGTAAAAACTAGGCTTTCTTTTACTGTGATGCCATTTTCAGCTCAATAACATTGACTTTAACAATCTTCACAGGCCTAAAAATTAACTTTTGACAATTTTCTTGGCCAAATACAAATGTTTATTAAGTAAAATAAAAAGAAAAAGTACCATTAATAATGAAATAACTTAAACAAATTTTATTAACATAGCAATACTTTTATGAATAAATGAGAAATAATTTTATTTAAAAAGGGTCTAGTTATTTTGCTTCATTATAATTATTTCTGATATTTAATGAAATATTTAAAAATTTGTTTGATAATCTTAAGGTTTAAATATGATAGCCACATAACAATTTCACAAAAGATGGAGCATTGCTTAATTTAAGTGAACTTTTAGCATAAAATAGCCACATCAAGTCAATATACACTTTGGGATATATATAGGTATAGATATAGATAGATATAGATATAGATAGATGTAGTTAGATAGATATAGATAGATAAATAGATAGATACACAAACACATACATACACACACATACAAATCTTCTATGGCAATGCATAATGCCCACTATTATCCCTATTGCTCTGATCTTACAGAGACATGGAAATAAGCAGCATTAAATTAATTAAAATAGTTCTAACCTAACCTCTCTTATGGGTTTAAGTTTTGTACACCAGTTCCAAGTACACCAGGGCTGTAGAAAAAACATAGTGTGTGTCTGATCTGAGAGTTTAATCTTGTTGCTATTTTCCAAATTCCTCTATGGGAGTTTGTTTGGAGATAATGGCTGCTGCTTTCAGCAGTTTCTTCTGGTTGTATTTCATGATTTTACTTTGTGTGTCTGTACATGTGTATGTTCATGTGTGTGCAAATAGACTTGGAAATAGTATTGGTCAGTGTACAATTGTAAGTGGTGAAAGCCAACATACTTTTTAAATTCAGTTCTATAACAATTTGTTTTGCAATTTACTTAATTGGACAAGTAACAAATTCATATTAATGGAAGTAACAGAATTGATAAAAAAAAAAATGCCACAGTTCCCACTGTATTTAGTGACTTCATTTATTTGCATATACTTTTATTATTACCCTACTTATATCTTTTTTCCTGTGTATTTAGTTATGATATGAACACAATCTTCTTCCTACTTTTTAACTTAATTTAGAATATTTGCCTGGTTATTCCACTCCTGTGTCTATACCCAAAGGACTTAAAATCAGCACACTATATTAACACAGCCACATCAATATGTATAGCAGCTCAATTCTCAGTTGCTAAACTGTGCAACCAAACTAGGTGCCTTTCAATTGATGAATGGATAAAGAAACTGTAGTATGTACACATTGTGGAATATTACTCAGCATTGAAAGAGAATGAAATTATGGCATTTGCAGGTAAATGGATGAAGTTGGAAAATATCATGCTAAGTAAGTCAATCTCAAAAAACAGAAAGCTGAATATTCTATGATAAGTGGATGATGATCTGATCCATAATTGGGAGGGGGCATGAGAAAAATGGAGGAACTTTGGGCAAAGGGGAGGAAAGGAAAGTAAGGGGCATTGGGGCAGGCAGGAAACATGGTGGAATGAGATGGACATCATTACCTTAGTTTAATGTATGACCAAACATATGGTCAATGCTACATCATGTACAACCAGAAAAATGAAAAGTTGTCCTGCAATTGTGTACAATGAATCAAAATGCATTCTGCTCTAATATATACCAGAAAAGAAATTGGATTGTGTGTGTGTGTGTGTGTGTGTACCAGCTATTGAACTCTGGATACTCAACCACTGAGCCATATCCCCACCCCTATTTTGTATTTGTTTTAGAGACAGGGTCACACTGAGTTGCTTTGCACCTCACTTTTGCTGAGGGTCTCTTTTAATTTGTGATACTCCTGCTTCAGCCCTTTAAACTGTTAGGATTATAGGTATGCATCATACACATCCTAAAAAATTGGTTTCTTCTCATTATTTTCTGCAACAATTACAAATATGTCAAGATAATTTAGATGTCCAAAAATCAGTATACTAATGAAGGTGTGTAATTTTTTCTCCATCAGATGCCATCACATAAAAATGGAGCTTTTATAATAATTTATTTCCCTTAGTTATTTTTTTTATCTTGTATTAAGGATTTTGTAAGTAGAAATAATAAGAACCTGGATGAAAATATGGATTTAAATATATGTGTATCTTTCTGTGGCTCAAACTCGGGATTGAATGAAAATTACAGATTTTTTTTTTTTTTTTTTTTTTTTACTTTCTGTAGGTAAA